>NW_028263001.1:0-63330 GCF_049901735.1 Notechis scutatus | reverse complement strand
AATAACTCAAGATGGCAAATGTCTCCAACACAGCTTCCTCCTTCATCCAGTCCACTTTTAGTACAGTCAGAGACCAGCATTACAATGAATAATAATAATAATGGAGAAAATAAAAATAAACGACAGTCAATGGGCAGTTAGAGTCTGCCTAATGCTGAGTCATGTGCGAATATGTGGCAATATAAATGTCCCAAATAAATAAATACATAATTTTGTGTTACAGCAGAATAGAATTTGGCCCCATTCAGAGAAACTCCTTCCTACTGATCTGATAACTGCAGTTGCACATAAAAGAGTTCCGTATTTCCTGGATATTTTATTAGGAGAGGCGTCACAAAGTGAATCCCTGAGTCCTGATAGGAGATGCCGCATAGCAGGCTGTGAACTCACTGGTGGGATTCAAATTTTTTTACTACTGGTTCTGTGGGCATGGCTTTAATTTGTGGGCGTGGCTTGGTGGTCACGTGACCAGATGGGCATGACTTGCTGGCCATGTGACTGAGTGGGCTTGGCCAGGTGGCCATGTGACTGGCAAACCAAATACAATTGATCCTCGCTTAATGGCCGGTTGCTTAGCAAGTGTTTTAATTTATGACTGATCTCCCCAGAGCTACTTGTCCTGTTTTTGGAGTTTTGACAACCATAAAGACAAACACACAAACACACATGCACACACACACTCACTCACACACACACAGACACACACAGAGCTTTCTAACCCTGCTATTTTTTATTCTGTAAGGATCTCCTGCTGGAGCATGGGGTTGGACTAGATGACCTCCGAGATCCCTTCCAGGCCAGCCCTAGATTGCTGTGCTGCTTCAAAGAGTCTTCTGAAGCCAGGGTTTGTGTCCTTCCTTCCTCTCCTTTTTTTCTCTCTCTCCCTCCCTCCCTCCTTCCATGTATTTATCTATCCATCCATATATCTCATTCACTTTCTCCATTCTCCCTCTTTCTTTCTCTCTTTCTCTCCCTCTTTCTTTCTTGCTCTTTCTTTCTTCTCTTGCCCCCCACTCTCTCTCTCTCTGTCTCTCTCACACACACACAGACATAGAGAGTGGGAGAGAGAGGGGGAAGCTAGGGACCTGGCCTCTTCGCTATCCCCCACCGTCCCCCTTACCTTCTCAGGCCAGGTGAGGGAGAGGATGGTGAGGGGCAGGGCCAGCTGCTTCAGGCAAGGTGAAGAGGCGTTGACCAAGCACGGAAGTGTAGAAGCCTGGGTGTTCGATCGCGGAAAAGAGAGGCGGGAGACCAGTGTGACTTTTCAGCTCTTTATTTCATGTATAGATCTGTTCAAGATCTTCGAGTCGCGGCAGCCCTTTTTGATAGGGATTTTCCACGGCTCGCAACCAATGACAGTTGTTCGAATCTCCCGCGATCGGCCGTGCCAATCGCGGGCGATTCTTAGCGAACCAATAGCGATAGGGTAATCGAACCAATCAAGTTACAGTATCTGTCAACCAATCAGAAGAGGTTATTTCAAGTATGCTAATATGGAACACCCTCCCCTCTTGGTTCAGTCTTACGTAACGTAGTCCCATAAGTAGGTGGAGCTTTTTGTGTTCCTACTTGACCTGCACAGCTCAGTTGTGTTGTTTCCTTCGGCTGGTTCAGACGGGGTTGCTGTTGCTCCTGTCCTCTTCGGTGGAACCGCCTTGAAGGGTGAGTTAGGCCTGCTGCTGCCACTCCCACCCGGCCTACCCGGTCGGTCGAGTCGGTGGCTCTGCTGCTCCTGCCTGGTCTTTCCGGGCTGGTAGAGCTTGCTTGGCTGTTTCCTCCAGGGAAGCTTCGTGTTGGTGGTCTGCTGTGGGTTCCCTTCTGCCAAAGTTGTCTGCCGGTAAGTAGTGTTGGTTTATTTTTGGGTTTATTGGTGTTGGTGGGTGGTGTTCAGTTTGTTGTTGTGTTATCAGGGGATTTTCACCCTTGTGATTTATGTTTGGAGATTCTTCCCCCCGAGTTTTTTATTATTGTCTATTTGGTGTGGTTTTTGTGTTTGTGGGTAATCTGTGTTACCCGTTGTCAGCCTCAAGATATCTTCATACTAAGTATATTCTATCCTCTAACTATTGCTCCTCTGCTGCTATGCCATTTTTACTCTTTCGGCTGTCATGAAACGGTGGGAGGGGGGAATCTTGGAAGGGAAGAAGGCAGGAGGTGTTTTGCATTCCTTTGCTGGGTTAGCAAGGGGAGGGGGGATTCTTTTCTTTAACTTTCCATTTCTTCGCTAGCTTTTGTCCCTTTCTGCGCAACTGCGAACTTTTATCAAAATATGTCAAGGTCAATTGACAGTAGCCTCATCATCACCTGGAGATGACTACATGATCATATTCAGAAGTTTTAATTGGAAGAATCATTTGATCTATGGAGGGGGGGAGCAATTCTACTCCTTTGTATATGTATTCTACCCGCCAATTTCTCAGTTTCGGAATTGGCTCTGTCGTTTCCACTTTATTTTCCAGTAAAAGAATAATTCTGCTCTACACCATGGAGTCTGAGTATTTCTTTCTTGGGATTTAGAGGAGTGTTGTCGGTGTTTCTTTCGGTTGTTCTTGACCTCAGTTGGTCGATGTGCCTTTTCCAACTTCTTCCGTCTTCTGTTTCCAGTCGGTATGACCGGGGCCCATTACCCGGTTATTCTGGCTGGTATCCAGAGTGGGTCCCCGTGAAGTTTTTTGCATATACTATCTCTCCCGGTGTAATGTGCGATATTTTCCGGAAGAGTCTGGCAGTTTTCCGGTGTTGTATGTTGGGTGCAATCTGTCTAATTTTGATCATAGTTTTCTGCCCATCAGGAGTTCCGCTGGGCTTTTGTTAGTGGATGTGCTGGGTGTTATATCTTGTATCGTCAGCATTTTATTTATTTTGTCTTGTATATCCCCCGTATCCATTTTTTCTAATGTGTCTTTGGTGTACCTAACCATGTGTTCTGCCCTTCCGTTCGCCGCCGGGTGAGCGGGCACTGTCAACGCATGCCGTATGCCTTGTTCAGCCAGGAATTTTTCAAATGACAACGCCGTGAATTGCGGGCCGTTGTCTGAAACTAGCAAGTCCGGTAGTCCATGGGTTGCGAAAAGCTTTGTTAATTTTTTGATGACTGCCTCTATTGTAGTTGATTGCATGACGCTTACGTCAAGCCAATTTGAGTAAGCGTCGACAGTTATTAAAAATGTATGTCCCTTTGTAGGCCCCGTAAAATCTATATGGACTCGTGACCAGGGGCCTCTAGGTGTCTCCCACTCGAGGGAAGGAGCGGAAGGGGGGTTAGGTCTGGTTTCCTGGCATTTGCTGCATGTTGCCACCCATGCCTCAATGTCTTTGTCCATCCCTGGCCACCAAATGTAACTCCTTACCAAGGATTTCATTTTAACAATTCCCGGTGTGCCTCATGTAGCATGTCCAATACCCTTTTTGTATTTTTTCCGGAATTACCACTCTGTTCCCCCATAGTATGCAACCCTTTTGAGTGGATAGTTCAGTTTGTCGGTTTCGGAAAGTTTTAAACGGCTCGCTGTCATCGGTTTCTGGCCACCCTTTTGTTACCCAGTTTAAAACCCGCGCCAGTTGCCTGTTGTCAGCCTCAAGAGATATCCATCCCTACCTATCAAGATATCTCCGCTCCTAATTATGGCTCATTTGTTGCTATGCTTTTTACTTCTCTTTCGGCTGTCATGAAACGGTGGGAGGGGGGAATCTTCGAAGGGAAGAAGGCAGGAGGTGTTTTGCATTCCTTTGCTGGGTAAGGAAAGGGAGAGGGGATTCTTTGTTGTAACTTTCCATTTCTCACTAACCTCTGTCCTCTTATATGCGCAACTGCGAACTTTTATCAAAATATGTCAAGGTCACTGACAGTAGCCTCATCATCACCTAGAGATGACCACATGATCCTATTCAAAAGTTTTAATTGGAAGAATCATTTGATCTCTGGAGGGGGGGGAGCAATTCTATCCCTTTGTATATGCATTTTACCCGCCAATATTTTAGTTTCGGAATTGATTCTGTTTGCTACCATTCATTTTCCAGTAAAAGATAAATTCTGCTCTACACCATGGAGTCTGAGTATTTCTTTCTTGGGATCTAGAAGGAGCACAGTCTGACATTATTCCGAAACTCAAAATACATCAACCCACCCGGAGAAAACAGCAACTTTTCTTCCGAGGGGGCTTCCTCTCATGTCGGCTCCAGCCAGCGATGAAGAGGACCAGGGAGCTGTGGTGGGGCAGCCTTTATTGCTGCCAGAGATGCCGGCTGCTGATTTACTGGCCGACCTGACCCTGGAAGAAACCCCAGCTGAGATGCCCAGATGGTCGTTGGGGGTTGGTTGGAGAGATCGGGACGACCCCCCTCCTCCCAGAATCACTGTAAGACGAAGAGGTGCGAAGGAACGGCTGTGGCAGGAGGGGGAGGAGATGGAATGCAGACTGGATCAAGGCGGCAGATTCCTTATGGATGCTTCTGAAAAGCCCGGCACGGCTCAAAGGTATGAGGGGGAAGAGGGAGCGAAGTCAGCCCGGAGAAGTCAAGCCAACCCCACCCCCCTAGGCCAACCTACGCCGGTGCAGCCACCCGCAGCCGCCTGGGGAGCCCCAGCAATAGGTGTGCCTCCTGGAAGGCGCCCCCTGCCTCCCTTAGATGTGAAATTTGGAGGAACTCCCAGAGACTTGGGGTTTTTCCTGGTGCAAGTGGGAAGCTACATGGCAGAATTTGAAAGGGAGTTCACTTCTGAAGCAGCCAAAGTGAGATGTGTCACCAGGACCCTGGAATGGTTGGCAGCAGACTGGGTGGTGACTTTGTTCAATGATAACTCCCCCAACTGCGAAACCTCGATGTTTTCATGACTGCATTGAGGAGAAGATTTGAAGACCCCCCTGGCAGAGAGAAGGGCTAGAATCAAAATGAAAACCTTGACCCAAGGGGGAGATCGGTGGCAGACTACACCCAGGAGTTCAGGCAGTTGGTCTCCTGTCTCCGAGGCTGGCCCCAAGAGGCCCTGGTGGAAACCTACAAAGACGGCTTAAATGAAGATGTATACCACATGTGCATCTCCCGGAAGGATCCACGTGATTTGCAGTCGTGGTACTTGCTGGCGGAAGAGGTGGATATTGATCTGGCTCAAACAGACGCAGAAGGGGTCCTGGCTGGAGAAATCTAAACCCCCACGCCCCCAAGAGGCCTCCACTCCCCAAAGAGGAGGGATGGCAGCAAGAGCCAAGACCACAGCCTGCTTCCGCTATGGGAAAGAGGGCCACCGGATGGCGGAGTGCCGAGTCAAGTTGGTCCCACCAAAGCCGCAGGGTCCAGGGACGAAGCCCGGTAAACCCCCAACCAAGTCCCGCGAGACCGGACTGAAGGCGAGGGAGGTTGTAGAGGTCGCCCTTCCGGCGGGGAGGAGCTGGGACCTCCAACCTTACTCGACGAGACCGATTCGGAGGATGACGCCGGTAAGTCCTACCCAGGGGCCCATGACCATCCCAATAAAGTTAAGGGACCCTACATCGGGACCGAGGGAGAGATGTTGGCCTTGTTGGACTCGGGTGCATGAGGTGTGTAATTAACATGAAAGTAGTTAAAGACATGGGCATCGGACTGAGAACTTTGAAAACGCCCATAGCTTTCTGTCAATTGGACGGATCTGTGGCGGGAGGTAGCCCGGCAAGCTTTATAACGGAACCCTTAGAAATGACCATGGGAACTCACCGCGAGATTTTGTGCTTTATCGTGGCCCCTGGGATGGAACAGCCTTTGATACTGGGACTCCTTGGCTTCGAAATGGAACCCCACATAAACTGGAGGGAAGGGTGGATACGCATCCGCACCAATCGCCCACCGGAAGGGGAGGAGCCCCACTCGGGAGGGGGAGGAGAAGCCCCATCCGAAGCCCCAAGTTCTGGCCGAGGTAGCTTCCGCAGGTGTCGAACGAGTGGAGGGGGAGGAGAAAATCCCGAAGGAATACTGGGACTTAAGAGAAGTGTTTAGTGAAAAAGCCTCTGACGAGCTCCCTCCCCATCGATCAACTGATTGCAGCATCGAATTTCTACCGGGTAACGCTCCCGAAACCGAAGCTGTATCCGATGACACCGGGGAGCTGGAAGAACTGAGAGCGTTCATCGACAAAAACCTGAAACGTGGCTTCATCACGCCTGCCAGACCTCGAGTGGCGGCCCCTGTAATGTTCCGCGAGAAGAAAGATGGCTCAAAACGCCTGGTAGTGGACTATAGAAACTTAAACGCCGTGTCGGTGGAGAATATGTACCCCTTCCCCTGATGAAGGACATGATAGCCCACCTGGCGAAGGGGAAGATTTTCACAAAGTTGGACTTGAGGGAGGCATACTACAGGATCCGAATTAAGAAAGGCGATGAGTGGAAGACTGCGTTTAACTGCCCGATGGGTTGCTTCCAGTTCAACGTTCTTCCTTTCGGCCTACAGGGGGCGCCCGCTGTTTTCATGCAAATGATAAATCAAGTGCTTCACGAACATCTATACAAGGGGGTTCTGGTCTACCTTGATGATATTCTCATCTACACGGAGAATAAAGATGAACATGTGAAACTCGTACGCTCGGTGTTGCACAAGCTGAGGGCAGCCAAACTGTACGCCAAACTGTCCAAGTGTGAGTTCCATCAAGAAAAATCGACTACTTGGGATATCGTATCTCTCCCGAGGGCATCGAGATGGATCCAGAGAAAGTGCGAGCTGTATTGGAATGGGCCCCCGAGAACCCGGAAGCAACTTCAAAGTTTTCTTGGGTTCGCCAACTTCTATCGGCAATTCATCCCGTCTTTTGCAAAAATAGCAATGCCCATCACCAACCTTCTGAAGACAAAGGGGGAAGCGAAACCAAAACCCAGCCAACCGTTGAATTGGTCCATGGAATGCCAAGCCGCATTTGAAAAGTTAAAAAGACTTTTCGCTGCAGAACCAGTATTAAAACACCCCGACATGGATGCCCCTTTCGTGATCCAAGCTGATGCAAGCGATGTGGCGGTGGGGGCGGTTCTACTTCAATTAAACGAGAAGGGGACACTACAGCTGTGTGCTTATACCTCCCGTAAATTGACTGACACTGAAAGGAGATGGGCCGCCTGGGAGAAGGAAGCTTTTGCAGTCCGTTGGGCTCTTCTAACCTGGAGACAATTTTTGGAAGGAGCGAAGCATCCCTTTGAGGTATGGACGGACCATAAAAATCTGGAAGCTTTAAAGACTCCTCGAAAGCTATCTCCTAAGCAGGTTAGGTGGGCTCAGTTTTTCAAGTGATTCAATTTCTCGTTGAAGTATATCCCAGGGGGAAAAAATTTTATGGCGGATGCTTTGTCTAGAATGCCTCAATACAACAGTATCCGAAAAGAAGTGGTAAGACCAATCGTGTCCACTACACAGTTGGCTGCTCCTGTAATTACCAGAGCACAAAAAAGAGACCAGGAGAGGGATCTGTCCACTGACCTGATGGAACGATTTAAAGAGGCTTTGAAAACAGATGAGTGGTTCCTAGCAAATGCGAATAATTGCACTATTCGAAATGGTCTAGCCTGGATAGGTGCAAAATTGTATGTACCCCAAATCCTGAGAAGCCAAGTTTTACAACAAACTCATGATTCTAAAGCGGCTGGTCATTTTGGATTTGTGAAAACTCTACATTTGGTGAAACGACAGTTCTGGTGGCCTTCGCTGAAAAAGGACATTGAGACTTATGTGGCGAGTTGTCCAGTGTGTGCTTCAGCGAAACGGCCGCCTGGTAAACCACCAGGTTTGTTACAGAATGTGGCCAGGCCAACGGCACCTTGGAAGGAAATTTCCATGGACTTTATAGTAGATCTACCCGAGAGTGTTGGACATACTGTCATTTGGGTAGTGACTGATTTGTTTTCCAAACAAGCTCATTTCATCCCTTGCTCTAAGATTCCTTCAGCGAAATCATTGGCCAGAATGTTCATTATACATGTCTACAGGTTGCATGGCGTTCCTGAGCGTGTAGTTTCTGACCGGGGGGTCCAATTTACCTCGAACTTCTGGAGAGAATTCTTGAAATTGATAGGCTCCGCCCAGAGCCTAAGCTCCGCCCATCATCCCCAAACTAATGGGGCCTGTGAGAGGACAAACGGGGTGTTAGAACAGTACCTCAGGTGTTATATAAACTATCAGCAAGATAATTGGGTGGATTTACTACCTTTTGCGGAGGTGGCGTATAATAATTCTGTACACAGTAGTACGGGATTTACCCCTTTCAAAGTAGCCACGGGACAAGATTTTGTGCCCATACCTGAACTGCCTCGAGAAAACCCCACTATCCAATCGTTGGACGATTGGATATCTAAGCTTCAACAAAATTGGCCGGTCGCTCAGTAAAGCTCTGGACGAGGCACACCAATCTCATAAAAATTTGCTGACAGAAAGCGAGCCCCACAGATGATGTATAAGGTGGGCGATAAAGTTTTCCTATCGACCAGATATTTGCAGACTACTCAGAAGTCGAAGAAGTTGGGTCCTAAGTACGTGGGACCTTTTCCCATTGAGAGGATTGTAAATCCGGTGACTGTTCAACTGACTTTACCAAAGACTCTTCGTCGTATTCATCCTGTTTTCCACGTTAGTTTGTTGAAACCAGAACATACCAGTACTTTGGCGGTCCGACCCAGTCTGATCCACCCGCATTCTGTTAATCGAGGGGAACAACATTTCGAGATTAAAGAAATTCTAGATTCTAGGAAATGGAGGGGTCGTGTCCAATATCTTGTAGCGTGGAAACATTTTCCTCCTTCCCAAGCTGAATGGGTTAATGAAAAAGACATTAAGGCCCCTGATTTGATAAAAAAGTTTTATGCCAAATACCCTGATAAACCCTAGGAATGTATGCCAATGTTAATACATAATTGTTTTTCTCTTACAGGGACTAATGTCCTTCTTCTAGGGGGTCCGAATGTCAGCCTCAAGAGATATCCATCCCTACCTATCAAGATATCTCCGCTCCTAATTATGGCTCATTTGTTGCTATGCTTTTTACTTCTCTTTCGGCTGTCATGAAACGGTGGGAGGGGGGAATCTTCGAAGGGAAGAAGGCAGGAGGTGTTTTGCATTCCTTTGCTGGGTAAGGAAAGGGAGGGGGGATTCTTTGTTGTAACTTTCCATTTCTCACTAACCTCTGTCCTCTTATATGCGCAACTGCGAACTTTTATCAAAATATGTCAAGGTCACTGACAGTAGCCTCATCATCACCTAGAGATGACCACATGATCCTATTCAAAAGTTTTAATTGGAAGAATCATTTGATCTCTGGAGGGGGGGGAGCAATTCTATCCCTTTGTATATGCATTTTACCCGCCAATATTTTAGTTTCGGAATTGATTCTGTTTGCTACCGTTCATTTTCCAGTAAAAGATAAATTCTGCTCTACACCATGGAGTCTGAGTATTTCTTTCTTGGGATCTAGAAGGAGCAGTTTAGCAGTTTCTTTGGCAATGTCTGACGCAGTCATGGTTAAGTTGGGTAATGTCTCTATCTGAAGTGTGGATGTGGTAGGAGCCGGGTCGTCTTCCAGGTCAGGGAGGGGGGAGCGGCTCAGGGCGTCAGCGTGTGATATGCTTTTCCCTGGCCGGTGAACTAGTTGATAGTTGTAGGCGGCAAGGAACTCGGACCACCTTGTCATCCTTGGTGACAATATGTTTGGGGTGGCCTTGTTCCCTGCCAGTATTCCTAGGAGCGGTTTATGATCAGTAATGAGAAAGTCCTACCGTACAGGTATTCGTGGAACCGCTTTACCCCAGTGATCACGGCCAATGCCTCCCTGTCCAGCTGGCTGTAATTCCTCTCTGCCCTGGACAATGTCTTTGAGTAGAATGCGATTGGCGCTTCTCTCCCGTCTGGTAGTGTGTGGCTTAGGATGGCTCTGACGCCGAAAGGTGATGCGTCGCAGGTCACGGTTAACGGTAGGGTTTCGTTATATTGTACGAGAACCGAGTCAGATGTCAGCAGGTCTTTTATTTTTTGAAATGCAGTTTCTTCCCGCTTGCCCCAGGACCAAGCGCCTGTTTTGTCTAACAGCCTATGCAGAGGTTCTGCCGTTGTTGCCTTCTGTGGCAAGAAAACATTATAAAAGTTAATAAGTCCTAGGAATGCCTGTAGTTCAGTTTTGTTCTGCGGTCTGGGGGCTTCTTTGATGGCTTTAATTTTCTTCTCAGTGGGGTGGATTCCATTCCCATCAATTAGGTACCCCAGAAATTCTACTTTTTCGGTGCATTAGCTGGCACTTTTCTTTTTTAACTTTGAGTCCTGCTTCTTTAAATTTCTGCAGGACTTTCCTGAGGCGGCTTCCCAATTGATTTTTATCCTTGGCAGATACCAGCACGTCATCGAAATAGGGTACCACCCCCTTTATGCCTTGCAATAACCGTTCCATCAGGCTCTGGAACAAACCTGGGGCCATGCTGACTCCGAATTGGAGTCTTTTGCAATGAAATGCACCCCTGTGGGTTACAATGGTCTGCACCTCGGCAGTTTCGGAGTCGACTGGCAGTTGCTGGTATGCCTGTGCCAGATCGAGCTTTGCGAAGACCTTTCCACCCCCAGTGAGTGTAGGAGGTGCTGTACCACCAGGACGGGGTATGCACTCTGTTGCAATGGGTGGTTGAGGGTGGCCTTATAGTCACCACAGATTCTCACGGACCCGTCTGGTTTGATTGGGGTGACTATTGGGGTTTCCCACCGTGCGTGGTCTATCTGTTCTAGGACCCTTGCGTGATGAGCTTGTCCAATTGCTCATCGATCTTTGGTTTGAGTGCAAAGGGGATTCGTCTCGGCTTTAAATGGATTGGAGCTATGTTGGGGTTTAAGTTAAAGGAGATAGGGGACCCACAGTACTTGCCTAGCTTCCCGTCGAAGACTTCCTGGAAGTCCCGCATCAGGCTGTCATCCCAGTCCATCTCGGTGACGTGGTTGATGCCGGTCACCTCGATCCCCAATGGCGCGAACCATTCCAATCCCAGCAGGCTTGGGCAGTCTTTATCCACGATGGTCAGTGGAAGTACTTTGGCATGTCCTTTGAAAGTTATGTGGAAGTGTCCGATTCCGACCACGGGATCCTGTTCCCTGGTAGTCTTTGAGGGTCAGTCGTTGGTCTTCTAATTCCCATCTGTGTATACTGGGCACTAGCTGTTTGTTGGTGTGCCAGAATACCATCGAGAGGTAGGATCAGGAATCCACCTCCATGTTGCACTGCTGGCCTTCGATGCCGACCTGCACGTGCACCTTTCGGGCATCGGTTGTGCTTGAGTGCCCGATTGTGACCGTCTGGTGGGTCTCTTCCTTCCGACGGCTTTCGCTGAGTCGCTTGCTTCTGCCCTCGTGGCTCCAATGGCTCTCTCCGTGTCGGTCTCTGGTCCTGGGGGTGCCGTGCGTCGCCTCGGGCTGTAATTCCTTTGTTCCAGCAGACCTTGGCGATGTGTCCCTGTTTTGCACAGTGCCGGCAAATGGCGTCTAGGAACCGGCACTCTGAACGGGATGGTCTCCTCCGCACCCGGCACACTGAAACCCCGACTTACGACCTCTCTGTTCCCATCTGTCTCGCTCTGATTGGAGCCGGTGTATTTCCTCCTCCTCGTCGTCGGTCTCGGAGGGGGAATCAGCGTCCTCATGGTGTGTGGTCATGCTGGTGGATTTTTGGTTCCCCTCTGGTCTCTTCTCCTGGGGCTGGCTTGCTTCCGTCGGTGTTGGTTGTGTGACTACGTTCATTTGCCGCATGGCGACCGCTGACTTCTTTGCGGTTTCGGCTGCGGTGGCCTCAGCTATGGCTTCTGCGGCTGTGATGTCTGGCCGGGTCAACAATCAGCTCTGGATCGTGGGATCTCTTAGCCCAAGGACCACGCGGTCTCTCATGTCTTCGTCCATGTTGGAAAACCCACAGGCACCTCCGATGTTCCTTAGCGCCATCACGAAATCTCCAACGCTTTCTCCCTCTTTCTGGTCCCGCCTGTAAAACTCATGCCTCCGGATGAGGTTCAGGACGGCCGGTGCATAATGAGCCCGCAGCAATCGATCCAGGTCGGCCCATGCCATCTGCTTAACGTCTCCCGGCTTTGCCAATGCCTTGGCCATTTTGAACACTGCAGGCCTGCAGTGTGTCAGGAACACAGCTCTCTTCCTCTGGTCGGTTGCATCTTGCAGGTTGTTGCTCTCGAGGAACATTAGGAACCGATCGATGTACAATTCCCAGTCCTTTGAGGTTTGGTCGAACGGTGCGGGTGGCGAGTTGCTGCCGGCCATCACGTCAGTCGATCAGTCTCGGTTGCCACGTGCTCGACTAGTCCCCCTGTCTCAGTATCCCATCCTCGTCGCCAGTGTTTGATCGCGGAAAAGAGAGGCGGGAGACCAGTGTGACTTTTCAGCTCTTTATTTCATGTATAGATCTGTTCAAGATCTTCGAGTCGCGGCAGCCCTTTTTATAGGGATTTTCCGCGGCTCGCAACCAATGACAGTTGTTCGAATCTCCTGCGATCGGCCATGCCAATCGCAGGAGATTCTTAGCGAACCAATAGCGATAGGGTAATTGAACCAATCAAGTTACAGTATCTGTCAACCAATCAGAAGAGGTTATTTCAAGTATGCTAATATGGAACACTGGGAATGGCGGCTCTCGGCTCAGCTGGCCTGAAGGGCTCCTGCAGGCATATCGCGACAAGGGGGGCGAGAAGCCATGGGACATCCGTCCACCCACCTGCTGGCTGGCCGGGCTGGGCTGGAAGAGGCACATCTGCCGGGAGAAGGAAGAAAACATGATCCAGGAGGGAGGGCGGACAGGTGGATGTCCCAGGGCTGCTGCACATGCACACTGCATCAGTAGCACACGCACGGCTGCACACGCACGCCCGAGCCAGTGAGAACCAGTTGAATACCACACTCCGTGAGCTGCAGTTCGAGTGGCCCCTTGTCCTCAGGGCCCCAGTCTCAGCTCAGGCGCTCTTTCTTTGTATCAGCCCCTGAAACTGCTCTGGGAACTCCGTTGCAGCTCTCGGAGGTTAATTCCCTTTGGACTTTTGGCATGATTATTCGATATAAATATCTTGTTGCTCTAAAGGCTGCTCAAATAAACATTCTTGGGAAGAGCAGCCCCATCTTGTTGGATTTCCAGATCTTTGAGACCTTGTTTGAGTTCAGTAAGTGCACTAACTCATCCCCTATCCTTAAAAGCCCTTCTCTGCAGAAGCCACGGGGCTGAGTACCAATGAGTAGTTGTGTGTTCATTTTCCCCACAACAACAACCCTGTGAGTTGAGTTGGGCTGAGAGACTGGCCCCAAATCCCCCAGTCTGCTTCATGACCAAGGCGGGACTTGAATTCACAGGCTCTTGCTTTCCACTTCGGAGGCTTAATTAGTAGACCAAACTGGCTCCCTTACATACTTATCAAGCTTGGCACAATCCTTCATCCAGTGCATCATTAATGTTCTTATATGAGATACTATAATTTATCAAATCCTAAAACCCAGATAGTTTTCTAGTGCTTTTTAGTCATACGGTTGTTTCTAGGAGGAAATCACAAATATTTTTCTGGAAAGTTGGTAATGTTTAAATAACATAAAAGTATATTTGCCTGAGAATTGTTATAAATCTTGTATAATAGCAATTTATCAACCCTATTATACTAATGACAACATAGAAAAATTGATGAATTATGACAAAATGTTATATCTTCCCACTTTTATGACAAAGATTTAAAAACCTAAAAATTATCTGAGTACCATTTTTAAATAAGTTTTTATCCACTTAATTATCATACCATCCACCCCTCACTTAACTGGGTTCCTGATCACATCACAAAATTGTTTGTTACTCTTTCCTGAAATCAAGTTATATCAGCATAATATATTTAGGAAAGGAAATAATATGTGAGGATGACTTGCATTGAGCACATAAGTTATATCCCTCCCTTTCCCACAATCCATTTAGAAAGGGCAGTGATTGGAGGGGTGGAGGAGAGATTCTGCCTGGGGAAGAAGCAGATAAGAGGAGGACACCTACAGCTGCATAAAAAAAGGGTCGGTGGGAGATTTGTACTTTCTGACTCCCCAAATCCTGTCAGTGCAGCATTACAGCGAAGTGGGCCTAGCTCAGGTTTCCTGTCTGGGCTTCCTGGGAGAGGATTACCCTGACAATTTTCTTCTTGACAAATCCATGTTTCTGATAAGCAACCTGCTGCTTTCAGGGAGTTCATAAATCTCCTTTTTTTCTGTTGTTCAACTATATTTTGTCAAAATCTATATTGTCAAAATATGATCGACAAATTTTTGTGAACTTTTTCCTTCGCTTGTAAGATAGTGGTAACACCATTTTCCTAATGAAGCATGTCTGTAAATTAGACTACTACAAGAAGAAAGATTAAATATTGAAAAAGCGTCTGGGATAATAAACAAAGTTTTCTGCTTTTAAAATTGCTGCATGTTCCCATTCTAGTTCCATCCTTTCCTGGAGAAGAATGAGTTTGTCAATATTTCACACACTGAATTGTACATGGACCCAAATGGAGAGGTAGCATCATATCTGTTCATTTGGGGCTTCTTGGTTCTTCCCAGGGATGATCCCAGGGAAGAGACTGTGGCGTATTTTGTAAGACAGAGACTTTATATTGACGAAGATGTTCTTTCACGGCTAAAGTTGCTTAACAAGGTAGGAGAAAGTTTGGTGTCTTCTCTCCATTTTCCAAAGCCTGAGGTCCCATTTCAAGAGGGCTGATGCTATTCCCCAAAGGTGGTTGACCTTCACCGAGAATTGAATCTGGGCAGTAGAAACTGGATTTTTTCCCTTATGCTGCTTGGGAGGCTTCAATATTGTTCCATTTTGTGGACCACGTACAATTAAGGGTCCCCATCAAACAGGTGAGAAACCCACAAGGGCTGGGGAATGTGTCACTAGTAGCTTCTGGTTGTTTGCTCCTTGTGCCCAGAGTAGCAACGAAGGCGGCAATTCTGCTGACCGGGCCCTGAATCCAGGCTTGGACTGTATCGGATGGGATTGAATCGTGAGTGGATGGAGATCCTTTTGGCCCCATTGGGGGAAAGAAGCTTCCTCTCGTCCTGCTTGGGGAAAAGTGTCCCCTGAAGGGGCAGCTTCATAATCTGGGAGGCTCTTAAGGAGGCCGGACCTGGCCAGAGCTCTCCATGCCTCCCTTTCACCCTCCCTGGGATGGAGCAATGGGCCTTCTGCTCCTAGGAAGCAGCTCCAAGGCTTTCAGTTCGCGTGAAATTATCAAGATTGTTCTGATATCACACCTTAAAATTAGGGTGTGAGAAGAGGGGAGAAATGCGTGTTAATGGGGTCATGAGAAGGAACCGGCTGGTTATCACTTAATGCTGAAATCTTTTCTCAATTCCATCCAGGGGTGGGATTCAAATTTTGTAACAACCGGTTCTGTGGGCATGGCTTAATTTGTGGGCATGGCTTAGTGGTCACGTGACCAGATGGGCATGGCCATGTGGCTGGCAAACCAAATACAAGTGGTCCTCGCTTAATGGCCAATTGCTTAGCAAGTGTTCTAATTTATGACTGATCTCCCCAGAGCTCCTTGACCTGTTTTTGGAGTTTTGACAAACATAAACACAAACACACACACACACACACACACACACACACACACGCTCGCACACAGCCTTCTGACCCTGCTATTCTTTGATTCTGTAAGGATCTCTTGCTGGAGCAAGGGGTTGGACTAGATGACCTCCGAGATCCCTTGCAGGCCAGCCCTAGATTGCTGTGCTGCTTCAAAGAGTCTTCTGAAGTCAGGGTGTGTGTCCTTCCTTCCTCTCCTTTTCTCTCTCTCCCTCCTTCCATGTATTTATCTATCCATTCATATATCTCATTCACTTTCTCCTCCCTCCGTCTCTTCCTTTCTTTTTCTTTCTTTGTCCCTTCCTTCCATCTCTCCCTTTCTTTGTCTATCCCTTTTCTTCCTTTTGCTTCCTTTCTCTCTTTTCTTTCTCTTTCCCTCTTCTTTCTTTTCTCTCTCTTCTTCTTCTCTCATTCCCTCTATTTCACTCTTTCCCTCTCTTTTTCTCTCTTTCTCCCTCTCTGTATCTCTCTCTCTCTTTCTCTAACCCCCCCTCCACTGTGTGTGTGTGTCTGCGTCTGTGTCTGTGTGTGTGTGTGTGTAAAAGAGAGGCATGGGTAAGTCTGACCAGGTCTGGACTCTTTAAGAACCTCCCCAAGTATGAACCGGCCCTTTCAGGGGACACTTTTCCCCAAGCAGGACGAAGCTTCTCTCCCAATGGGACCAAAAGGACCTCCACCCAATCATGATTCAAATTCATCTGAATTCAGTCCCTGGTCAACAGAATTCCCTTTTTTCTTTGCTAGTTGGGGCACAAGGAGCAAACAAACCTGAAGCTCTTAGTGACACATTCCACAGCCCTTGTGGGATTCTCACCAGTTTGAAGGCGATACTAAACCATAGGTGGTTCACAAAATGGAGAAGTGAGATAAGGTAAGCGTGATAGTGGGGGATAGTGAAGTGGCCGGGTCCCTATCTTCCCCTCTCTCTCCCCCACTCTGTGTGTGTGTGTTTGTGTGTGTGTGTGTCCCTCAAAGCCACGGCTGGGCCAAGCCAGCAAGCTCTCCTTGGCGCTCTTCGCTACTTCTTTCATTTCTTCTTTTTCGAATCCAGACTGGCTGAACAATGATTGCCAGACCGCGGTGGAAGCGTCCATTTGGGCAACCCTCCTCCTCCTCTTTCCTCCTCCTCTTGCACCCGGCAGCTGTAGATGGATCAGGAGGGTGCACTTGTGTGGGGAGACGCTCGCTCCTCAAGTGAGCAGCCACCCACCCCATACCAGGTTTTGCTGTGCTTTGGCATTTGTTTGAGGAGCATCTCCCCATGTGCATGCATCCTCCTGGCCCTGCCACAACTGCCGGTTATGAGAGGAGGAGGAGAGGGAGGAGGAGGGTCACCCGAAGGGACGCTTCCATCGCGGTTCAGCCAGTCTGGATTCCAAAAAGAAGAAATGAAAGAAGTAACGAAGAGCGCCAAGGAGAGCTTGCTGGCTTGGCCATGCCGCAGCTTTCAGACACACACACACAGAGTGGGAGAGAGAGTTGGGAAGATAGGGACCCGGCCGCTTTGCTATCCCCCACCGTCACCCTCACCTTCTTAGGCCAGGCGAGAGAGGGGAGGGGTGAGGGGCAGGGCCAGCCGCTTCATCAAGGTGAAGAGGGGGCGACCAAGCACAGGCGAGTAGAAACTTGGGAACAGCGGCTTCTAAAGGGCTTTGAGGTCGAACGGCCTGGAGCGGACGAGATCCGAGTGGGCATTGCACCACAGGGTCACCTGATCGCCCACTTCTTTGGTGTTGGCTTTACGGAGCCGTGGATTGAGGCCTGAGCTCACATGCAACAGCAGTGCCTTTAACTGCGCTCGCTTGTATGTGTCCAAATAATCTGGCGAAGACACCGGAGGAGTCACTCAGGTAGACCTGCCCCTCCGCAGTCCCCTCCTGCAGAAAGCAGCCATTCCCTGAGCTAAGAAGGCAAGGAGCTGCGGCTCGACTCACCCAATTCCTAGGACTACCCCAATGGTCCCAATTCTGCTAGGAGAGGGTGGCTACCCCCTGGCAATCCCCTTTCCCTCGGTGCTCTGACTTCCCGTGGCCCGCCTCCAGCCTGAACACCAGGTCGGACCACTAGAAGGCCACTTCCCTGCTTCTCAATGGTGCTCCTGTACCAGCCACTGCAGGACCCTCCACCTCCTTCCCCAAATTCTCCCTCAATTTCGAAATGACAACGCCAGGGGTGATTATTCTGTGTCCAACAATGGGGCTGCGGGTGGGAGAGGGAAGGGATGGTAGGCAAATGGGCCATGCTCCCTGGTCTCCCTCCCCCACACCTCTGCCTCACTGCTGGCAGGGTCCAGCAGCTGTGTGAATCCCAGCTAATCCCATGTGGAGAGGCTCATGTTCTCCTGCTGCTGGGAAAGCAAGAGAGTCTTTCCTGGCACAGTGAAAAGTTTGCAACTTCCCTCCAATAGGGAAACGGGCGGCTCTGGGCGGCAGAGAAGCAGCCTGCTTGAATCCTGTTTCTCTCTGCCGCCCAGAGCTGTGCCGGGAAAGACTCTCTTGCTCTCCCAGCAGTAGGAGAACATGAGCCTCTCCACATGTCTTGCAGTACAGCGAAATGTAGCTCTGGTCCCCACCAGTCTGCATCTCGCCCTCGCCTGGATTCACCGCAGCTGCTGGGCCTTATCTGCTGGGGGTTAGGGTGATGGGTGGGAGCAGCAAAAGGCAAGTGGGGTGGGGGTTAAAGGTGACTGGTACTGGCTGGTAGGCGTCTGGGCCCCGGAGCTTGCAGAGCCTCACTCACCCAGGGAGATCAGGCAGGGCCACAGCGGAAGGCATGCAGCAATGGCTGGCCTGGTGAGTGGGCAAAAGCAGGCTGCAGGCGATGCCACGCATGCGCGATAAGAACTGACTGGGCATTGGACTTCTGGTTTGAAGGGCTTCGGCGACAGGCAGAAATCCGCAATCGTGCGCAGTTTCTGTCTGGGCTCGCCGCTGGAGTGCCCTGAGCCGGCTGGTTTCAGGGCTAAGCCACCCCGTAGAGGTGGTGAAGAGGGGGGAGACTGCCAGCAGGGTTCAGGAGAGCCGCATCTCTCCTCCCCAGCTGGCCATTACTCCCTTTCCCGAAGGCGGTTGCAGCGGTGGTCAGAAATGGCCACCACAAAGAAGAACTCGACCGGAAAAGAATGTGCAGGAGGAAGATAAGAAGTGAAAGTTTTGGCTGACCGGGTTAAATTGTAAAAGCAACAACCAAGGTACCCTGGAATTTAAACTTACAAAAAACAACATCGCTCCCAAAGAAGAGTTGGAAGCAGCAAAGGAAAGTGAAAAGGAAATGTTCGGCTTTTTTTCCCTTCTCTCTTCTTCCCTATACTGACAACTAAGAGACTTAAATAAGAAATTGGAAAAATCCGCTTTGACATCAATAGGCAATTAAGCTGAAAATAAAACAAAATGTGAAAGGGATAATAAAGATTTCTGGACATTAAAATTTTTCTTTTTCATAAGCAGGAAGGGAGAGAAAAAGAATAAAGGGAGGATCTGGAAGAGGGAGGAGACTGCCTGGAATTAAAAAGAATCTACAGTAAAAGTTCAACAAGACTTCTAAAAGATACATTTTAACTGAAACTTTGCAACTAAATAGTAACCCCAGGAAGAGAAAGTGAAAAAAAGAGCAAAAAAGAAACAGCTTGCGTGTATTTGGATTATTTGGTGATCTTTGGATTCTTGGTTATTATATTTGAATGACTAAAATCAATCGGGTGGTTGTTTAAAAATTTATACAATGGCACCACTTCTGGATGAATTGAAAATGGAACTGAAAAAGTATAAAGAAGATGCACAAGAAGGGAAGGGTTCTTTTGGCTTCATTTTTCAATTCTTAGAAATGGAGATTTGGAACTATGAGAAACAACAAGAAACAACTGCAAAAAAAGAAGACTGGGACAAAGAAGAAGCCATCTTTAATGAACAAGCAATTTTATGTGGGGAAGAAAAAGGAAAGGGGGGAAAGAGAATGGAGAATTTAAGACTTAAAAAAAACAACCAAAGAAAAGAAAAATAATTCGAAAAATAAGTATAATATTGGAAAGCAACAGAAAAGCGGAATAAAGAAGAGAGAAATAGAGGTAGAGAGACAAGGGGGTGAAAAGGGGAGAGAGAAGAAGAGAGGGAAGAAGGAAAGGATAAGAAGTTACAAAGGACCGGAACAAGATATAGAGAAACAGGACCTATTTAGAGATCATGGGTGAAAATCTAACTGAAAAAGGGATTCAGTAAAGGTACATAAGATTGTATTTTTTTTTAAACAAGTTTTATTAATTCTTCAAAACATACAAATACATACATACACAAAAACACAAAACATAAAAGCATAAAAATCTCTTTTCTGAAAGTTGCTTAGTCCCGGTTATAACTCTTGGTACAGACACAAATTCAAATTCATATTCCTTTTATATACCATTTCATATCTTATTAACATTTTCAATTTTCTATATAACTTCTCCTCTCTTTTAAATTTTCTCAATTTTATTTTATTTATCTCCTCTCAATTCAGATCGTAATATTTATTATTCTTTGTCTGTTCTATTTCCAGCCATCCATTTATTTTTCTTCTTTAAAAAGAAGAAAAACTTCTCCTGTACACTATATGGAGTATGATGCCTTTATCTCTCTCCCCTATATTTATAATACTTAATATAAAACACATAACTTACATTGGGATTCTGTCTGGTACATTCTAAAATTATACTATGTTATCAAAATGATACAAATCTATTCATTAGTATTGATATTCATTTATATCTTGAACGTTTAATACATTACTTTTCAATTAAATCACATACTTTTATGGGAGCCCTATTTTCCATAATTATTCCCCCTCACATCACATATTATAGCTCATTATTTCATTACAATGTTCCTCCTTCTTCTACTTCAAATCTCTCATTTCACAAAAAATTTCGCTAATATACCATATTCTGATCATTAATATTAACAATCATTTGTATCTTAAACATTTTATCCATTTCAATTAAATATCATGCCTTTGTGGGAACAGTTATGCTTTCCAAATTTATTACCCCCCCCCAGATCACAATCTTAAATCATATTTCATTGCAGTACTCCTTTTTTCTTAACAAAAATTTCACTAGTTTATGTTAAATATTTTATCACTTTAAATTACATATTATTTCCAATTTTCTATGGTTATTTCTAAATACAAATATAAAAATACAGTCTTATGTACCTTTCTAGAATCCCTTTATCAATAAAGTTTATCCATTATCTCTAAAAAACTTTTGCTTCTTAACATCTTGCTCCCCACCATTAGGGCTTCTCATCCCTTCCTTTCTCCCTTGCTTCTTCTTCTCCTTGTCCTCTTTAACCCTTGTCTCTCCACCTCCCTTTTATTCTGCTTTCCCCCTTTCTGTTGTTTCCTAACATAATGTCCCTTTTTCACCTTATTCTTCTCTTTTTGGGTTGTTTTCCCAGATCTTAGAGTCCTCTTTTCCTTTTTCTCTTTCTTTTTTCCTTCTCCAACCAAAGTCATTTGTTCATCAAAGATGGCTTCTTCTTTGTCCCCTTCATCCTGTTGTTCATTCTGCTTCACATAAGTATAAACCGCCATTTCTAAAAATTGTTTTTCTTTTTCATATTTTTGATATACAAGTTTCAATCCATCCACAAGTGATGCCATTGTGTAGAGAAAAAGTTTTTCCAGACAACCACCCAGATGTTTTGATCAGAAATAATTCTCAAAAGTTCCAAAATCATCAAACAATCCAAACAGGCTGTTTCTTTTAAATACCTTCTTCTTCTTCCCTTTCTCTTTCTGGAGTTAAAGTTTAATCACAAAGTTCCCTTTCAAATATATTTTTTGGAAGTCTTATTGATGTTTAGTAACTCTTTAAAATTCTAGGCAATCTTCTTATTTTCAAATTTTGCTCCAATTTTTTCCCCTCTCCCTTCCCACTCACAGCCAAAAGGATTTTTTCCCTCCACTGTCACTTTAGGAAGGAGAGTGGAACAAAGAAAAAACTTTTCCTTTTAAAATATTTGCAGCTTGTAACTCTCACTAGAGACAATACATACTTAGCAGCCTTCAAGTTTCCAGGTCACTTTCTCTTGTCTTGTCCCGGTTAGAAGCAACTTTCACTATTCTTCTGACTTTCTCCCTCCTGCACCTGCTTGTCCGGCTGCAGATTTCTTCGTGGCGGCCATTGCTGACCGCCGTTCCTCCACCTCGGGAAAAGGGGGTTTAGCCGGCTGGGGAGGGGGTCTGTGACACCCCCAAACCCCTTTCCGGATCCCCCCTGTCTTCAGCTGCCTCTACGGGCAGCTATATCCCCAGATCCAAACGGATTGGGAACCTTGGCGGCGAACGCAGCAGGGATCGCGCGTGTAGCGAATCCCTGCCGCCGCCGAAAGCTTGCAAACCGGAAGTCCTCATAAGATTGTATTGTTATATTAGTAATAGAAATAACTTTAGAAAACAACGTATGATTAAAATGAGGGATAAAATAGTTAGTGCAATTTAGTGAAATGTTTGTGAATAAAATAAGTGAAATAAAATAAATGAGAAAATTGAATTAGGAAGGAACAGGAACATTTTAATTAGTAAATGTTTTATAAAATATAAGTGAAGGGGAGGGGAATTAATTATGGAAAGCTTATAATTGTTCCCATAGAAGTATGATATTTAATTGAAAAGTAATGTTAAAGAAGTTAAGATTTTAATGAATATTAATATTAATGATAGCATTGAATTGGAATGGAATGTGTTGTTTTAATTATATATATTTATATATTTTTCTTTTTTTAAGAATACAGTGTGCATTTTAAGAATGTACCAAGCAGAATCCGAATGGAAGTTATGTATTATATTGAATGTTACAAGTTTAGGGAAAAGATATAAAGGCGTCATATCTCCAATCAGTAACTACAGGAGAAATTTTGTTTAATGAGAAAAGATAATAGATAATTGAAACAGGACAGACAAAAAATATAAATACAATGATTTGAATTGAGATGAGATAATTACAATAAAATTGAGAAAATTAAAAGAAGGGAGAAGCCATGCAGAAAATGTAAAATAGTAATAAGATATGGAATAGAATATAAAAATGAGCATGAACCTGAATTTGTGTCTGTACGAAGAATGTAACCCGGGATTACGCTACTTTCAAAAAAGATGTTTTATTTGTATTTTTTTTCTCTTTGTGAAAACTCAAATAAAATTTACAAAAAAAAAAAAGAACTGACTGGTCATGGAGGGGAGGGGCGGGTGGAGAGGGGCGGGGCCAGTTAGTAGTGCGATTTGCCAGTTCTCCAAACTGCGCAGAATCATAACAACCGGTTCTATAGAACTGGACAGAACCAGTACAATCCCACCACTGGTTCCATCTCTCCAGACTTTTCTATTTAATAAAGTCCTTTTTTTGGGCAATGTGAGATGCTAAAAGCAAAAGAGAGGAACTAAAGGAAGAATCTTCCAGAAGTTATATCTCCAACCATTTGGAAATAGTGAGAGATTTTGTATTTACTTAAGTGAAGACCAGAGGCTAATATCTAATATCTTGTCTAATATCCATTTTTACCTCCATTTTCCATGGACGGAGAGTCCTAACACATTTCCTTTGGCAATCTTGTTTTTTTCCTGCTCAGTCCTTTCCTCAATCTGAATGTGTGGAAAGTTGTCGTCCTGGATTTGTCAAGAGGGCTCGAGAAGGAGAGCCAGTTTGCTGTTACGACTGCGTTCCTTGTCCAGAGGGGACCTTCTCCATTCAGAAAGGTGGGTGACACCAAAGGAAAATGGGAGGCCTGGTGGAACTGGATCCATCCAGAGCATTGTCATGAAAGTGTGAATTAAAACACACTTTTAAGCTTAATTGGTTTCTGGTTTATTTCCAAAATGCCCTATTTCTCATCTAAACAGAAGAGCAAAAAGACTGTGAAGGAAGGGCTGGATAGAGAGAGGTGGCTGTGGCAGATTGGACAAGCTTTACTACTGCCAGAGAAAATATTTATTCTTTTTAGGTTGGATGTGTCCTTCCTTCCACATTTACTTCTCTAGGAACACCTGAGTTCTTTGAAACACGAGGAATGGTTTTAGGTCCACCTCCTGAAAGGAGGACTGCAATGCAGTCTACATGGGTTCCCTTTGAGGAACACTGAAAAGGTGTTGCTGATGTACGAGATACACAATATGGTGGCATGGATAGTTATGCTTATATGTGTCTGCACCCATATCACCACTGCTCCAATGGCCATTCCAAATTATTTGCAACAGTCACTTGTTCTGCCAGCCAGCTCTGAGGCAAGTATGACAAGAATTGCCATCTTGCATGTAAGTTTCTGTAGAAAGATTAATTGATTCATTATTTTCCTTTAGTAATGGAGGTTCCTTTCAATATTCTGAACATTACAAAGGAAATCTTTCAAGTCCAAAGCTTCTCTCAATTTCATAGCCTATCAAAAATATACTGTAGCTATATATTTTTAAAAAGTGATAACACTTATTTTTTGTCTCTGGAAATATTAAGAACTCCATCCTGGAAAATGCTCCTGATAATCACTTGTTCCCAAAGAATGTACAATATATCTTGAAATGCAAAGGACAAAGAAATATGGGGTTGTTGTTTTTTTTCTCTCAGACACAGAAAAATGCACCGAATGTTTGGATGATAAATTCCCAAATAAAAAAAGAGTCCAATGTATCCTCAAAGTGATAACCTTCCTGTCTTATGAAGAACATCTCGGCATCATCCTGGCATCTTTTGCCCTATTCTTGTTCCTAACCACAGGCCTTGTTTTAATCGTCTTCATTAAATACCGAGAAACTCCCCTTGTCAAAGCCAACAACCGGGACCTCTCCTACATCCTCCTGGTCTCCCTCCTGCTTTGCTTCTTGTCTTCTTCTCTCTTCATTGGTCAACCAAGGAAAGCCACCTGCCTTCTCCGACAAACGGTTTTCAGCATCATCTTCTCAGTTGCCGTTTCTTCTCTCTTGGCCAAAACCATCATGGTGGTGCTGGCCTTCTTGGCCACAAAACCAGGAAACCGAGCAAAGAGATGGTTGGGGAAGAGCTTGGCCAACTCCATCATCCTGTCTTCTTCTGGTGTCCAAGTTATCATCTGCTCCATCTGGCTGGGAGTTTCTCCCCCTTCCCTGACTCTGACCTCCTCTCCCAACCTGAAGAGATCATCCTGCAATGCAACCAAGGGGCCGTTGTCATGTTCTACGTCACCCTCAGCTACATGGGCTTCCTGGCTGCCGTCTGCTTCACGGTGGCTTTCCTGGCCAGGAATCTGCCTGGGGCCTTCAACGAAGCCAAGTTGATCACCTTCAGCATGCTGGTCTTCTGCAGTGTCTGGGTGACTTTTGTGCCCACCTACCTGAGCACCAAAGGGAAACACATGGTGGCTGTGCAGGTCTTCTCCATCCTGGCCTCCAGTGCTGGTCTGCTGGGCTGCATCTTCATCCCCAAGTGCTACATTATCCTTCTGAGGCCAGAGCTGAACACAAAGGAGCATCTCACAGCCAGAGCAAATGTAAAAACATGAGATATAACATCATTATGATAATGGAAGAATTGTTAACGTTTCTTTTATTTCATTTCCATTTAGATAGTATGCAGGAGTCAAAGAAAATGATATCTGTATGTTACAAAATGGGGAATTGTTGAACGACTGGAATTCTTGCAGTTCCCTCCCATCTCAATAAATATTGCTAAAGAGACCACTGTAAAATTCAGAGGAATTCAGCTGTTCAGCAACAGCTACTGAACATGATACCTTATAAAAAACAATTGACGCACTTGTTCCCACTGACAGCAGCTAAACATGTGGGTGGGTGGTGAGAGAATGTGTAGGAAAAGAGATCAGGAGGAAGCTGTGGGATCCAAACACCAGCCTGGTTGCCTGATCCTCTCCCTAAAAATGCCAGAATGATGTGAAATGCCATGCTTGACTGGCTCCCAGCTGAGGAGGGAAATCTTCATCCCTCTTATATGAGTCTTTCTTGATTTCCTGATAAAACCTCCTTTACAGAAAGAATTCAGCAGAACGGCTGTCTGGTATTTCAGTTTGGGATTGTATGTACTTCACAGCAAAAAAAAAAAAAAAAAACTAAATAAGAAAATTAAGTGTGTAAAGAAATTTCCACTGTATATTTTTTTTCTTTCATCAACCAGAGAAATAAAATAGCCGTTTTCAGGCTCTTTAATTTTCCACTCTACAATTTGTACCTAAAGCATTTCTCTGCTCCTCCTCCAAGCCTGTCTCGTCTGTGAAGGGCTGGAGAAGATGTCCAGAGAAAGGGGGTCTTGGGACTCTTCCCAGGAGGAGGTTGCAGGGATCCTGTCTCAAGGCAGCCGCATCATTGACCAGGTCACAAACCTCCAATGCTGCATAATGTTCATCCAGGTCCAAGAAGGGGCTGAATAAGTCAGGGGGACTTCTAGGTTTCTAGGAAGAGGCACCCATGGAAGCTGCTCTGCTCTCCAACCACAGAGATTGCTGATCAATTGGGAATCAATTTTTATGTCTCATAATGGTTCCTAACTGCGAATAGGATCCCTTTGCAAATTTCATTTTAAGGAGATAAGAAAAGCTCTGTTGGATCAGAAGAAGCTCAGTCTAAGATTCACACAAATCCCTCTGATTCTCTCACAAGCAGTAGAAGAAGGCCAAGACTTGTGGCTTTGTGCCACAGGGAAGAGGCGTTTATCCAGAGGTGGTATTCAGTAGGTTCTGACCAGTTCTGGAGAACCAGTAGTGGAAATTTTGAGTTGTTTGGAGAACTGGCAAATACCACCTCCGACTGGCCTCACCCCCATCTCTTCTCTGCCTCCCACTGAGTCCCAGCTGATCGGCTGGATTGGTTGCCCTGCACAGGAGAACGGAGCTGGAAAGCAGGTTAGTCGGGAGAGGTAGGAATGGGCTTTTGAAGTAACTTTCCACTGCCATGCCCACAAAGCCACGCCCACAAAACCATGCCAAGCCATGCCCATAGAACCAGTAGTAAAAAAATTTGATCCCCACCACAGCGATTATCCCACAATTTCACTTTCCTCCATCACTACCCATAACATTGGACACTCGGCCATCTCACACTCTAGGAATCTCCAATTTTAGTATCTCACATTAATCTGAGAAAATGTTTCCAAATTTCCCACCCCAAATTCAATAAGAACTAAGGTGGGACTGGAATTCAAAAGTCTCCTGGTGATCCGCTCAAAGTCCCCAGGAAGTTTTCCTGCCTGAGGGAGGATTAGAACTCAGAGCCTCCCGAATCTTGGCCGATACAACCAACAAGTCCTAAATCAATTATTGTCAGGAAGCTCACTCAAATTGATCGGCAATTCATGCAAAAAAAAAAAAATAGGCTGTGTGTTTCCCAGAAGATGGGTAGGCTCCATAAACAATGCCATTGTTTCATTTGAGGAATGAAGGCGGAGATGGAAGGTTCTGGAAATCTGTTGGCCGATGAGGGGGAAGCTCATCTGAAGCCTTTTCGCTGAACACTTCTTTTAAGTCCCAATATTCTTTCGGAATTTTTTCCTCCTCCTCCAAGTTTTCAGTACCTGTGGAGGCTAGCTCAACTGGATTTAGAAGCTTCTGCTAGGATTGCCCCTCCCCTTCCGGTCGCTGATTGCTGATTGTATGCGCAACGACCCTTTCCTCCAGTTCACATGGGGATTCCACTTGCGGAGCCAGGGCAATCCTCGTATTAGCAGTTGCTCCATTCCAGGGGCCACAATAAAACACAAAGTCTCTTTATGCTCCCCCATGGTCATCTCTAGGGGTTCCGTTATGAAGCGTGCAGGGCAACCCCCTGCCACTGATCCATCCAATTGGCAAAAGGATATGGGCGTTTCTAAAGTTCTCAGTCTGATGCCCATCTCCTCAACTACTTTCATGTTGATTACACATCTCGTGCACCCAGAGTCTAGCAAGGCTAACATCTCCCTTTCGGTCCCTGAAGTGGGTACCCTTAATTTTACTGGAATGGTCATGGGGCCCATATTTGGACTTACCAGGAAGTCGTCTTCCGAGTCAGATTCACTCTCTTCAAGGAAGGTCGGAGGTCCCAGCTCCTCTCCTGCCGGAGGGGCGACCTCTACAACCTCCCCCGTCTTTAGCGCGGTTTCGTGAGGCTTGGCTGGGGGATTTTCAGGTTTCCTCCCTCCTCTCTGTGCCCCCTTTGGATCCAACTTGACCCTGCAGTCCGCAATCTGGTGGCCCTCCTTCCCACATTGAAAACAGGCAGTGAATTTGGGTCTTGCCATCACTCCTCCTTTCAGAGGCTTAGGGGCCTCTTGGAAGCATGGGGGGGATGGCTTGCTCCATCCAGAGCCCCCCCTGCATCTGCTTCGGGTCAAATCTATTTCCACTTCTTCTGCCAGCAAGTACCACAGCTGCAAATCATTGGGGTCCCTTCTGGAAATACACATCTGGTATACGTCTTCATTTAGACCATCTTTGTAGGCTTCTATCAGGGCTCCCTGGGACCAGCCTCGGATATGGCCAGCTGTCTAAACTCTTGGGTGTAGTCGGCCACTGACCTCCTCCCTTGATTTATGGTTTTCATCCTGATCCTGGCCTTTCGCTCCGCTAGTGGGTCCTCAAATCTTGCCCGCAGCGCAGTCATGAATACGTTATAGTTTAGCAGTTGGGGGGAGTTATCATTATACAAAGTCACCATCCACTCTGCAGCTATTCCCTCCAGGGCCCTGGTAACACATCTCACTTTGGCTGCTTCTGAGGTGAATTCTTCCCCGTATTCTTCCATATAGCTCCAAACTTGTGCTAGGAAGAAACCCAAGTCCCCCAAATTTCAATTCTAACGGAGGCAGCTTGAGGACTCTGCGTCTTCTAGGGATCACACCTCCCGCTGGGGCCCCCGGGGCTGCAGCTGGCTGCTGCGCTGGCGCAGGCTTAGCTATGGGGGTGGGGGCAGCTTGGCTGCCTCTGGCTGAACTTGCTCCCCCTTCCCCTTCATACCTTGGAGCGATGTGGGGCTGTCCGAAAGCTTCATTGAGGAGCTGCCTGGCTTGATCCAGTAACAATTCTCTCTTCTCCCTCTCTTGCCATGGCTCCTCTCTCCCACGCCGTCGGGAAATGGTGATTCCAGGAGGGGGGGGCTCTTCGGGATCCCTCCAGCCAACACCCAACGACCATCTGGGCTTCTCAGCTGGAACCTCTTCCAGAGTAAGGTCGGCTAGCAATTCAGCTGCTGGCACCTCCGGTATCAGCAACGATTGCTCCCCCACAGCTCCCAGATCCTCCTGATCACTAGCTGGAGATGACATAATATCAAACCCCCTCGGAAGAAAACTGGATATTTTCTCCGGGTGGGCTGGTGATGAGATTCAGAATAATGTCAGTCTGTGCTCCATTCAAAATCCAAGAAAGAAATACTTAGACTCCATAGATTAGAGAAAAGAATTCTTTTACTGAAAAATGAAATGGTAGCATCAGGTAAGATTCTGAATCTGAGAAATTAGGCATGCAGATCACATATACAAAGTGATGGAATTGTTCCCACCCCCCAAAGTTCAAAAGATTCTTCCAATTAAAAGTTCTGGATATGATCATGTGGACATCTTCAGGTGGTGATGAGGCCTCTGTCCGTTGACCTTGGCATATTTTGATAAAGATCTGCAGCTGCGCAGAGAAAAGAAAGCTAAGCGAGAAATAGAAACCTAAAAGCAGGAATTTATACTCCCCCCCCCACTCCTCATTTACACAACACAAGAATGTAACACCTCCAGCTCTCTTCCCAGACAATTCCCCCCTCCTCCCCCCGTTACTTATGGTAGCCAAAAGATGCAAAGCAGTAGCAGAAGATCTTGAAGGCCGACACCTACTCTTAACCTTGGGCAGAGATCAAGGGTGCTGATTGTCATTAGAAGACACTAGAGTTAGAACCTCCAGTGGTGTTTCCATCGAAGACGGATCAGAGACCACAATTGTGCGCAGTTTTGATCTGTATTTACCTTGGTGGAAGGGTACCTGTGGGACTGGAACCATCTGACCCATCTCAGAGGGGTGGAGGAAGAGGGGGAGACTGCCAGCTGGGTTGAGGGGTGGGGTTCTACCGGTTCAGACCAGTTCTATAGAACCGGTAGTTATGAGTCTGCGCAGTTCAGAGAACCGGTAAATCTCACCCCTGGCTGGCCCCACCCCTTCCCTTCCTGCCTGCCCACTTCCCACCCACCGAATTATTCCTCATCTCGCCCACCATTGGTAACCTGCTTTCCACTGATGCCTGCCTGATATCCCTGGGTGAATTAAGCCAGGATATAGTTGGGAATGGTGGTGTTTTGTGTGGTCTCATATGAGACCCCGAGAGCCAGGATGGCTTCCACACCACACGTGGGTCTCGAGCAACACTCCCACCCTCCCAAAGCATGCTGAGGCCCCCCATTTCCTTGGGAAGATTGGGGTGGGAAGGTTGCTCAAAGCCCCCTGCCAGCATTGCATGCCGAGGCCTCCCATGTATCCAGTGGCTACACCATTGCACCTCTTTGCTGAATGGGTGTTTCCCACCGTGAAACTGGGATGAAAAGAGCAGAGTTGGACCATGAAAATTGGGCAAGTGAACTTGGATTGTTCTTGGCACAAACAAGTGATGGATTTGTCCAAGAAGTTCTAGCTTTGTGGTCTTTGGAGCCAACCAAGGAGTAAGGGGGAAAGACAAGAGGCAGCTGATAGAAAAAAGCAGAAGGACCTAGAATGGCAAAATGACCATGTGTGAGATTTAGTATGTGTTCCCACTTACTGCACATTACAAAAAGATAAAATATAAGCGGACCGATGACAAGATAGATGTCCATGCTTGAAGCATAGAAAAACAAGGCTTTGTGTATATCTGGATGTCCTCCTGGTGTTGTGATGGTCAGATAGGGCTCACAGTTTAGGAGCAGACTGAGCTCACTTTCAAAGGTTCCCCTAAAACTTGTGTGTTGTCAATATACACAGCAAACACACCTACACAATATGTCCCCTTCCCAAGAATAGGGACACATCCATCATGACATACTCAAAATAGAAAGGGATCAGGATACGTTTTAGGATGGGAGACTTCTCCTGTGGCCCCTGGACCTAAACCCAAGACAATGTTTCAGAGATTCCTTAGCTCAGGTGTTGTACAAAGAAAAACAGGGGCAGTCAGGCTTAAAAAAGGTGCATCCTGTAAAACGGCATTTCTAGAACCTTCCATCTCCGCTTTCATTCCTCAAATGAAACAATGGCATTGTTTATGGAGCCTACCCATCTTCTGGGAAGTGCACAGCCCAATTTTTTCTTTTGCATAAATTGCAGTCAATTTGAGTGAGCTTCCTGACGATAATTCATTTAGGATCTATGACCCATTATTGTTGGTTATATGGGCCAAGGTCCAGGAGGCTCTGAGTTCTAATCCTCCCACAGGCAGGAAAACTTCCTGGGGGACGTTGAGAGGATCACCAGGAGACCCTTGAGTTCCAGTTCTGCCTTAGTTCTTATTGAATTGGGGTGGACACATTTTCTCAGATTAATGTGAGATACTAAAATTGGAGATTCCTAGAGTGTGAGATGGCCAAGTGTCCAATATTGTGTGTTGTGATGGAGGAAAGTGAAATTATGGGATAATCGCTGTTCACATTTTTTTTACAACTGGTTCTGTGGGTGTGGCTTGGTGGGAGTGGCTTGGTGGGAGTGGCAGGGGAAAGTTACTTCAAAAGCCCATTCCTTCCTCTCCCCGCTAACTTGCTTTCCAGCTCCATTCTCCTGAGCAGGCCAACCAAAGGAGACCCAGCCAATCAGCTGGGACTCAGTGGGAGGCAGAGTATAGATGGGGGCGAGGCCAGTCGGAGGTGGTATTTGCCAGTTTGCCGAACCACTCAAAATTTCCACTACCGGTTCTCCAGAATTGGTCAGAACCTACTGAATACCACCTCTGGATAAACGCCTCTTCCCTGTGACACAAAGCCACAAGTCTTGGCCTTCTTCTACTGCTTGTGGGAGAGCCAGAGGGATTTGTGTGAATCTTAGACTGACTTTCTTCTGATCCAACAGAGCTTTTCTTATCTCCTTAAAATGGAATTTGCAAAGGGATCCTATTCGCAGTTAGGAGCCTTTATGAGACATAAAAATTGATTCCCAATTGATCAGCAATCTCTGTGGTTGGAGAGCAGAGCAGCTTCCATGGGTGCCTCTTCCTAGAAACCTAGAAGTTTCCCGCCCCACTTATTCAGCTCCTTCTTGGACCTGGATGAACATTATGCAGCACTGAAGGTTTATAACCGGGTCAATGATGCGGCTGCCTTGAGACAGGAACCCTGCAACCACCTCCTGGGAAGAGTCCCAAGGTCCCCTTTCTCTGGACATCTTCTCCAACCCTTCACAGACAAGACAAGCTTGGAGGAGGAGCAGAGAAATGCTTTAGGTACAAATTGTAGAGTGGAAAATTAAAGAGCCTGAAAATGAATATTATATTTCTCTGGTTGAGGAAAGGAAAAAAATATACGGTGGAAATTTCTTTATGTGCTTTATTTTTTAATTTACTTTTTATTTTTTGCTGTGAAGTACACACCAAAATAAGAACAATCCCAAACTGAAATCCCAGACAGCTGTTCTGCTGAATTCTTTCTGCAAAGGGGGTTTTATCAGGAAATCAAGAAAGACTCATATAAGAGGGATGACGATTTCCCTCCCCAGCTGAGTGCCAGTCAAACATGGCATTTCACATCATTCTGGCATTTTTAGGGAGAGGATCAGGCAACCAGGCTGGTGTTTGGTTCCCAAAGCTTCCTCCTGACCTCTTTTCCTACGCATTCTCTCACACCCACCCACATGTTTAGCTGCTGTCAGTAGGAACAAGTGCATCAATCGTTTTTTATAAGGTGTCATGTTCAATAGCTGTTGCTGAATAGCTGAATTCCTCTGAATTTTAAAGCAATATTTATTTAGCAATATTTATTGAAAGGGGAGGGAACTCCAAGAATCCCAGTCATTCAACAGTTCCCCATTCTGAAACATACAGATATCATTTTCTTCGACTTCTGCATACTATCTAAATGGAAATCAAATAAAAGAAACATTAACAATTCTTTCAGTATCATAATGATGTTATATCTCATGTTTTTACATTTGTTCTGGCTGTGAGATGCTCCTTTGTGTTCAGCTCTGGCCTCAGAAGGATAATGTAGCACTTGGGGATGAAGATGCAGCCCAGCAGACCAGCACTGGAGGCCAGGATGGAGAAGACCTGCACAGCCACCATGTGTTTCCCTTTGGTGCTGAGGTAGGTGGGCACAAAAGTCACCCAGACACTGCAGAAGACCAGCATGCTGAAGGTGATCAGCTTGGCTTCATTGAAGGCCCCAGGCAGATTCCTGGCCAGGAAAGCCACCGTGAAGCAGGTGGCAGCCAGGAAGCCCATGTAGCTGAGGGTGACATAGAACATGACAACGGCCCCTTGGTTGCATTGCAGGATGATCTCTCTAGGCTGGGAGTGGAGGTCAGAGTCAGGGAAGTGGGGAGAAACTCCCAGCCAGATGGAGCAGATGATAATTTGGACAGCAGAACAAGAAAGAATGATGGAGTTGGCCAAGCTCTTCCCCAACCATTTCTTCACTCGGTTTCCTGGTTTTGTGGCCAGGAAAGCCAGCACCACCGTGATGGTTTTGGCCAAGAGAGAAGAAATGGCAACTGAGAAGATGAGGCTGAAGACCGCTTGTCGGAGAAGGCAGGTGGCTTTCCTTGGTTGACCAATGAAGAGAGAAGAAGACAAGAAGCAAAGCAGGAGGGAGACCAGGAGGATGTAGGAGAGGTCCCGGTTGTTGGCTTTGACAAGGGGAGTTTCTCGGTATTTAATGAAGATGATTAAAACAAGGCTTGTGGTTAGGAAGAAGAATAGGGCAAAAGAGACCAGGATGATGCCCAGAAGTTCTTCATAAGACAGGAAGGTTATAACTTTGGGGATACATTGTACTCTCTCCTCATTTGGATATTTATAATCTGGACACTTGGTGCATTTTTCTGTATCTGAAAAATCCAAAAAGCTATAAATGTATATGATATACAACTTTTTATACATAATTTTTGGAGGATGATATAATGTGGTGCAGTGGTTAGAGTGCAGTACTGCAGGCTACTTCTGCTGACTGCTGGTTGCCTGCAATTTTTCAGTTCAAATCTCACCAAGCTCAAGGTTGATGCAGCCTTCCATCCTTCCAAGATGGGCAAAATGAGGACGCGGATTCTTGGGGGCAAAATGCTGACTCTGTAAACCACTTAGAGAGGGCTGTAAAGCACTAAATGCTATTGCTATTGCTAAGTCTGCTTTAGATGAGGAAAAGCAAGGAACCTAAGACAATTCCTAAAGTTTCAAAGAAGTGAGATGTTAATGGAAAAAAACCATGGAAGTATACATCCAAACTAAAGCATTGAAGAATTATCCTGGAAATTGTAAAGTTTGCACAATCTGCCTTTCTTCCTATCTAGCTGCTTCTTCAAGATCTTTTTGATAAGTCTTCCCTTTAGATGAGAAATTGTGCATTTTGAAAATAAGCAGGAAGACAGTTAAGTTTCAATGTGTTTTTTCAACATGTGTTTTGTGAAAATGCTCTGGATGGATCCAGTTAAACAAAACCTTCCTTGCCTCTGATGTCACCCACCTTCCTGAGTGGAGAAGGTCCCCTCCGGACAAGGAACACAGTCGTAGCAGCAAACTGGCTCTCCTTCTTGAGCCCTCTTGACAAATCCAGCATGACAACTTTCCACACATCTGGACTGAGGCAGGGACTGAGCAGAGAAAATAGGAATGCCAAAGAAAATATATTAGGACTCTCCATCTAGGTGAAATGGAGGTAGACAAAACATTAGCCAAACAGTGGCTTCCAGTTTGCAAGGCTTCAGCAGCGGCAGGGATTTGCTACACTGCGCGATCCCTGCTGCGCTTGCTGCCGAGGTGCCTCCGATCCGTTTGGATTTGGAGGATATAGCTGCCCCATAGAGGCAGCTGAAGACAGGGGACCTGGACAGGGGTTTGGGGTGTCGCAGACCCTCCCCAGCTGGCAAAACCCCTTTTCCCAAGGCGGTGGAGCGGCGGTTGGTAATGGCCGCCACAAAGAAGCCTGCAGCTGGACAAGATTGCACAGGAGGAAGAAAGTGAAAGTTTTCTCTGGCTGAACCAGGACAAAGAGGAGCCTTTAAAACCTGGAAACTTGCCTTTTTATTGCTACATTGCTTCCCAGAAAGACTGTGCAAGCAGCGGAAGATAGTTGTGAAAGGGAAAGTTACTTTTTCTCACTCTCCTTCCTCCGGAGTAGCTGATGGAAACTTGGAAAACCTGCTTGGGCAAAGAAGGTAAATAAACCTAAAAATTAAAGCCAAGGGGATAAAAGATTTTGGAACATTGGAATTAAAAATTAAAAGTTTATTGCTATAAGTGGGAAGGAAGAGGTAAAAAAACTTATTCTAAGACTTTATTGAAGAAGACTGCTTGAAGTTTATAAGATTAGAAATTAATGACAACAAGGCTTCTAAAATCATTTTGAAACTGTCTAATTGAATCTCACCCCAGGAGGAGGGAAGAAGAAGAAGAAGAAGAAGAAGAAGAAGAAGAAGGAGAAGAAGAAGAAGAAGAAGAAGAAGAAGAAGAAGAAGAAGAAGAAGAAGAAGAAGAAGAAGAAGAAGAAGAAGAAGAAGAAGAAGAAGAAGAAGAAGAAGAAGAAGAAGAAGAAGAAGAAGAAGAAGAAGAAGAAGAAGAAGAAGAAGAGTGTTAATGGAACAGTTTGTTCTGATTTGGATTGCATTGTGACTTTGTGACTTTGGGATTTTGGGGGAACTATTTCTTGAAAGACTAAAAACATTTGGGTTGCTCTTTTAAAAATACAAAAAATAAAAATGGCATTATCTGTGCAAGAATTACAAATGGAATTTCAAAAGCTACAAGAAGAGGAACAAGAAGGCAAGGGCTCTTTTGGATCTATCTTTCGTTTTCTGGAAATGGCGATTTCCACTTACCAAGAAATACAAGAACAAGAGGACTGGGATGAAGAAGGAGAAGCCATCTTTAATGGACAAAAAGTTATAGCTGAAAAGAACAAGGGGGGAAGAAAATGGAGAATTCAGAACTTAAAAAGCAACCAAGAAAGGGGAAAATAAGATGAAAAATCGATACAATGCCAGAAAGCAACAGAAAAGAGAAACACAACAGAGAGGGAAGATCAAAAAAGTGGAATTTGAGAGATGGGGGCCAAAAGACCAGAATTGATAAGAAAGGAAGGGAAAAAGGAAAGAGAAGCCATAAAGGTTTAAAACAAGATGCTAAAAAAAAGGTTTTTTCAGAGATAAAGGGTAAAATTTAAATTAAAAAAATATATGATTCTGCAAAAGTACATAAGATTGTATTGTAGATATTAGTATTTGAAGCTGAGTTAGAAAACTGAAATATTATGAGTTAATAATGTATTAAAGGGAATATATAAAATGTTTAAGAGTAAATAATAGAGTTTAATTTTCTATGGAATATTGTTTTGATCATACTATAAACTCAATCCCTTTTTTATTTTTGTTTTATTATTTTAAAATGTAGTACTGTGCTAAGCAGAATCAGTATGGAAAGTATGTATTATTTCAAGTGTCAAATCTAGGGGAAAGATAAAAAGTTGTCATACTTCAACCAGTGATTACAGGAGAAATATTGTATTAGAAAGAAAAGATAAATAGATAATTGAAGAGAACAGACAAAAGATACAAGTATAATTATTTAAAATGAGATGAAATAAATATAATAGAATTATGAGAGTGAATAGAGGAGAGAAAATATATAGAAAATACAGAATGTTAATTAAGATATGAAACAGTATTTTAACTGAGTATGAATTTGATTTATGTCTGTATAAAAAGAGGTAACCCGGGTAGGCCGCTTTCCAAAAAGAAATTTTAGGTATTTATGTTTTGTGTTTTGTATGTCCATGTTTGAATTAATAAAATCTTAGAAGAATGTAAGAAGAACGTTGGAAGAGAATAATGAAATTGTAAATAAGACAGATGGATATAAAGAATGTATACAATCTAAAGTAAAAGAAATATAATTTGAATAATAGAAGGAAAGGGAGAAATAAAGAGAAGCTGAGATAAGATATGAAATTGAACAGATAAGGTAAATATATATATTAAATTGTGCTTGTATGGAAATGTGATAATTTGGAATTATTCTGTCTTTAAATAAGATTTTTTATTGGTTTTTCCAGAAAAGATCTTTTATGTTATTACATTCCATGCTTTGTTTGTCTGTGTATTGTTTTGTAAAAATTAATAAAATTTGTTTTTTTTAAAAAAAAAACATTAGCCAAACAGTCTCTGGGTTCACTGAGGTAAATAAGAAATCTCTGACTACTTTAAACAGATGCAGGAGGTAGAACAACTGGCAGATCCTTCATTTAGTTCCTCCCTTTGCTTTTGGAATTTAACAATACAATAAAGTACTTTCTATTTAATAAAGTCTATCGGGCTGAAGTGAAAAAAAGATTTAAGTATGATGATGTAGTCATATTAAAACTGAGTATAAAGTTTGTCGTGTCCGTCGAGAAAGGAAGCTCGGAGTCAGTGACTTGGTTTCAGCTCTTTATTGGCTCCTGATACAGCTTAAGCTTGAAGGGAAAAACTGCGGCTTTTATTCTCGAGCCGCGGCGTCGCTGACCAATGACACCGCTTGAATCTCCCGCGATTAGTTTCCACCAATCGCGGGGATTCGCAGCGAGACCAATCAGTGCGGCTCGCCGACCAATCCGGTCGCCGCGCGCCTTGTAACCAATCGCGACGCGGCTACGAGTATGTAAATTGACTTGTACAGAACACCCTCCCCTCTTGGTTCGGTCTCACGTAACGTAGTCCCGTAGGTAGGCGGGCTTCGTACTTGTCTACTTGACTTGCGCAGCTTAGTTGTTGTTTGGTTCCCGGCCGGTTCGGTCGGGACTTCTGTTTCTCTTGGCCCTGTCGATGGAACCTCCTGGAAGGTGTCGCTGGGCCTCTTGTTGCAGCTCCTCCCGGTCTACCCGGGTTGGTTGAGCTGCGACTTTCGCCGCTCCTGCCTGGTCTTTCCGGGCTGGTTGAGCTGGCCTGGCTGTTCCTTCCTGGTGAGACTTCGGGCTGGCTGTTGACTGGTGAGTATTGCTGGTTATTTCCTATTTGATCCTCTGTGTCTTCCCTCCCTCTTGGTTTGTGTTATCGGTGTCGCCTGTGTTTGGTTGCGTGTCGGTTGTGTTTTTTGTTCTTGATCTTATTTGATCGATGTGGCGTTTCCATGTTTGTCCGTCGGTTGTCTGTAGCCGGTAGGAGTGGGGTCCTGTCAGTTGGGTTATAGTTGCCGGTACCCATAGTGGGTCTCCGGTAAGGTTTTTTGCATAGACTGCAGTCGCCTGGTGCAAAAACCGGTGCTTGCTAGATGAGTCCGGGGTTTTTCCGGGTTGTATGTGGGGTGTAGTCTGTCGAGTGGTGACCTTAGTTTTCTCCCCATTAGTAATTCGGCCGGGCTTTTGTTAGTCGTTGTGTTAGGGGTGATATGTTGTATTAGGAGCATTTTATTTATTTTTTCTTGTATGTCCCCGTGTTCGATCTTTTGGAGGGTTCTTTTTGTAAATTGAACCATCCGTTCTGCCCTACCATTGGCCGCCGGATGCGCCGTCGCTGTCAGTGCGTGTCGTATGCCTCGTTCCGCTAGGAATCTTTCGAATTCCAGTGAGGTGAACTGGGGTCCGTTGTCTGACACGATGACATCCGGGAGACCGTGGGTTGCGAAGAGTTTGTTTAAGACCTTGGTTACTGCATCTGTTGTGGTGGTCTTCATGTTGCTTACCTCCAGCCAGTTGGAGTAAGCATCCACCGTGATGAGGAATGTGTTCCTTTGTGGGCCCGGCAAAGTCTATATGGAGTCTCGACCATGGTCCCCTGGCGTTCCCATTCTAAAATCGGTGCTGCGGGGGATTTGGTCTGGTTTCTTGGCAGCGCGAGCACTTGGCTACCCAGGCCTCGATCTCCTTGTCCATACCTGGCCACCAAGCATAGCTTCTGGCTAAAGCTTTAGTCCTCACAATCCCCGGGTGCCCTTCGTGTAATAATTGTAATACCTTCCCTTGCAGTTTTTCCGGTATGACCACCCTGTTTGACGAGTTTGTCAATCTGCTCGTCTATTTTCTTCCGGAGTGCAAAGGCACCCGTCTGGGTTTTAGGCGTATGGGGCGACATTTGGGTCTAGGCTAAAAGAGATAGGGGGCCCTTTGTACTTGCCTAGGTGCCGTCGAATACTTCTTGGAAGTCCCTCGCCAGCTGCTGCTCCCAGTCGGCCTCTGTGGTGTGGTTTACTCCCGTGACCTCGATCCCGAGTGGCGCGAACCATTGGAGTCCTAAAAGGCTGGGTCGGTTCCGGTCCACGATAGTCAGGGGAAGTTTCGCGTGCGGTTTTTGAAAGTCACCACGAACTGTCCGGTCCCAATGACGGGGATGCGGTTCCCCTGATAGTCCTTGATGATCAGTTTCTGGTTCTCCAGTCCTCTTTTCTGGATGTTTGGCACCAGGCGCTTGAGTTCTTTCCAGGCGACCATGGAGAGGTAGGATCCGGAGTCTACCTCCATCCGGCATGGTTCGCCCTCGATGCTCACCTCCACGTAGACCTTCCGGGCATCCGTGGTTTCGGCATGGCCGATGGTGACCGTCTGGTGGGTTTCTTCTCTCTGTCGGCCTTCCCCGCTCCGTCGTCCTCGGTTGTCTCGGCTCCAGCGATAGTCGGCTTGGCGATCTCTGGTTCTCGGGGGGTGTCGTCTCGTCCCGGTTGCTTGGTTCTCGCCGGGGGCTGTGTGTCTTTTGAGTCGGCAGACTCGGGCGATGTGGCCCTTCTTGTTGCACTGCCGGCAGATCGCGTCGATAAAACGGCACTCGGATCGAAAGTGGTTTCCCCGCACCCGGCGCACTGGTTCCCGACTTACGACCCCGTTGATCTCGCCGGTCCCGTCCTGTTTGTAGTCGGTGGACGTCTTCCTCCTCGTCCGTGGTATCGGAGGCGGAGTCCAGGTCCCCGTGGTGTGTGGTGGTTTCTCGTCGGCTTGTCTCGGGGTTTCAGTGTGGTCCCCGTTGTCTGCCCTCCGAAGTCTGGCTGCTGACTTCCGGGTGGCTTCGGCTGCGGAAGCTTCGCCAGGGCGTCCCGAGGTCGATGTTGCCTTTCGCCATCAGTCGACTTTTTAGTGCCTGATCCCTGAGGCCTAGGACCACGCGGTCTCGGAGGACATCGTCCAGGTCCTGAACTCGCACATCCCCCTAGGTCTCGCAAGGCGGCTATAAAGTCGCTAATGCTCTCGTCCTGCCGCTGGTTTCGCCGATAGAACTCATCCCGCCGGATGAGGATGGGCACAGCGGGGCGTAGTGGTTCCGAAGGAGTGGCTCGAGATCGGCCCAGTCCATCGCCTTCACGTCCTCTGGCTTCGCGAGGGCTTTGGCCATCTTAAACACTGCGGGCCCGCAGTGTGTGAGGAAGACGGCCCTTTTCTTCTGCCCGTTCGCATCCTTCAAATTGCTACTTCGAGGAACATCAGGAATCTATCCGTGTACGATTCCCAGTCCTCGGTAGCGGGGTTGAAGGGTGCTGGTGGGGTCATGCTGGCCATCTCGTCGGTCCTTTGTCTTCCTCGGGACACGTGCTCGGTGGTTATTCTCTGAATCCCATCCTCGTCGCCAGTGTCGTGTCCGTCGAGAAAGGAAGCTCGGAGTCAGTGACTTGGTTTCAGCTCTTTATTGGCTCCTGATACAGCTTAAGCTTGAAGGGAAAAACTGCGGCTTTTTATTCTCGAGCCGCGGCGGTCGCTGACCAATGACACCGCTTGAATCTCCCGCGATTAGTTTCCACCAATCGCGGGGATTCGCAGCGGACCAATCAGTGCGGCTCGCCGACCAATCCGGTCGCCGCGCGCCTTAACCAATCGCGACGCGGGCTACGAGTATGTAAATTGACTTGTACAGAACAAAGTTTACTGTAAAAGATTTAGGAAACTTTCATTCCATTAGATTTTTTAAATACGAAATTAAACTATGATGAAGAAAGAAACCTCTGACCAGTAAGATCTTGAAAGTTCTCCATAAAACATGGGAAAGCCACTCCACTTGGGGTCCTGTCTCTTGAAGAACTTCCATTAGAAGACACCAACTGGCATGGAAGGCCAACCACCCTGGATACTTTAGGCTTTGCCCACTGGAAATGGGACATCAGGCTTTGGAAAACAGAGAAAAGATACCAACATTTCTCTCACCTTATTGAGCAACTTTAACCGTAAAAGAGCATCTTGACTGATAATAAGTCTCCCTCTTTCAAAAGTTCCTGGGTGCAGATAAATGTGATCCAAACTGGGGAGAACCACCCAGGTTCTGATGTTCAGATCTGCTGCTACCTCTCCATTTTGGTCCAAGTACAAAATAAAGATGGAAAAATTGCAAAACTCATTCTTTGCAAGAAAGGGATGAAACTAAAATGGAAAGATCCAGAAATATTAAAAGCAAGAATTTTGGTTTCTTATCTCATGTGGTCTTTTCACTTTTGAACTTTACTTCCACAGTTATCTAACTTGCAAGTTTTCCTAGTTGGGAGAACAAGAGTTACCACAAAAAGTGAAAAATAAATGATTCAGCAAAATTTGTCAATCATATATTGATGAAACCAGATTGACAAAATTTGTCAATTATATAGAACATTGTAGAGCACTCACAACTGAAGAAACAAATAATAAAACGATTATTCATAAACTCCTTGAAGACAACAGAATGGATTCATCTAGAAGTAAGTTCCCAGGTTAATCTTCTCCCAGGTAAACAGATGGGAAACATGATCAGAGGAGTTAATTCTAATTGATTGTAAGGCCACATTAACAGAATCTTGCAAGTCTGAAAGCAGAAATCTCCCACCAATTTTTATGCAGGGAAATGTTAGGCAGAAAATCTTCTGAGTTTCTTTCTCTTCCTGTTATGCAGCTGAGGGTTCCCCTCCCTGTTATCTGATCGTTTCTAGTCAGCATCTCTTCACTCATCCCCAAGATCATCCCCACGAATCATTACAGTTTGTTAATAGATTGTGGGAATGCTTTTAAAATAGCCTGCTTTCATTAAAGTATTAACATACTATTTCATGAAGTAATGATTAGAAACCAAGTTAAGTGAGGGGTTGGATGGTGTGATAACTAAGTGGAAAATGACTATCTTAAAAATTGTACTCAAAATATTTTCACTGTTTCTTGGAGAACTGGGGAGATATGAATAATAATTCATCCTTGATTACCTATTTTTCAATATATTCATTAATACAAGCAGATTGACCCAATAGATTATGATATTATGATAGATGATTTATTCCAATTCTTAGATAAAGCTAGTTAGATCACTTTAAAAAAAAATCACAGCTTTCAGAAAAAAATATAATTTCGCAATACGGTAGAGATAGATGTGCATAAATAAAACCCAATAGAAAAATATCTGAAAAATATCTTCAGCAATCTAGACGTGACAAACGATGGAATCCCATATAAGAACAATGGATGGGAGCTCCAATGCAGATCTCTCATTAAAGTGTCCTTTATACTTTGTTGATACCATTATGTATGTATACTGATCACTGCTTATAATAAACTGGTAGTAGTAACCAATTTATTAGATAAACAGTCATATAATTTGATAATTTTGTTACTGATGCACTGGAAGAAGGATGAGAGATAAGCCTTGAGAAGATCTTTAAGATGATCTGTTGGAATGTTATGTTGAATACTAATAAAATTATGGTAAATTTCTAGTGAATTTGTAGACAATGATGTACTGTGGTATTTAATACCTGATGTATTTTCAGAGATATATAGTGTTTCAAATATTTGTTGGAAATTTAATTATAAAGAAGGTATTTTTTAATTATATGTGGCTGACTAGTGATAATGCAAAAATATGGGAACTAGAGTTATGTTTCAATCCAGAAGAATCTTAAAATACGTATAGAATAAAACCATTGTTTTAAGACTTTTATATGAGGAATTGGGGGAAAAATAGAACTCATAATTTAAGTCTGTCCTTTTTACCTGCCATGGTTGCAGCCTTGGAGCCCCCAACCTCTCTTTGACTGCCTTGCTTCTCTTACTGGAACTGGAGGAATATGCAGCATTCAAAGCGTGGACCAGAGTCTTAATGAAACTGTACAAATAGGGGTAATTTGCAACCCACATTGTGTTCCTTTTCTCCTGGGTCTCCAGTGGGGCTTTCTGGGTACATCTTCTCCGGCCTTTGACAGAAAAGACGTGCTTTGAAAGAGAACAGTAAAAATAATGATCTTCAACCTGGGGCTCCACAAATAAATTGGGTTCAAGGAGATGATATAGTTGCTTAAATTTCCACTGAAAAGCAAACGCCCAAATACTATGGACATATTTAAGAATTTTGTGCCTTCTAATTGCAAAATGACCCAAGACTGTCAAGATCCAGATTTTCCCTTCAATGGGTCCTGGAAAATGCCTGAGTGCTAAATGGAAAGGAAGAATTTTGTCCCAAATTGAATCATATTCCATGAAGTGAACAAAGACATTTACTTGTCTCCACTTTGAGAGGGCCTCCCTGAGGGAGGCTGTATGCCCAGTTGTTGAGAACTGTTGTGATATAACAACACAAATTCCATTCTGGACAAACATGGGAGTTAAAGTCCTCATGAAATTCGTTCCCTCCATTGTGTCTGAAGCAAAGAGACCAATCAGGGTCCATCTGAAATGGAGCAGCAGCTGGACAATTCCTGGGTACTGGATCCCTTGTTTTGGGAGCATCAGGTGGAAAAAAGGGAATTGACTTTTATCAGTCAGAGTGTTTGAAACAGGTTCAACACTGATCTGAAAAAGCAATGAATGTGGTGTTATATTTGGGGTCAGAACAAGTCCCAAACACTAGATTTTAATAGCTCCTTACCGGTTCTCATGACCACATTAGTATAGTTAGTTTATTATAGCCATTAAGCCAGATTAAAATGCATAATGTAGAACACGGAACATTATCAAATATATGTATAAAAACAGAATACAAGAATAAGTTAAGAATAAAGAATATAAATCATTTCAGCATCGTCCTACAATTTACCACAATCAGACTCACATATCCAGATCTCTACTTAACTGTTTTGCTCAAATAATGGGCTATATCAGAGGTATTTTTTTTAAATTCTGATTGCCCAGGATATATGCTATTTTAATAAATGGATCCTAATAGGTCATTTGTGAGGTTCAAGATACTCATCTCATTCTTAGACATGTCTATGGTCTAATAATGGGTGTGTTCTCCAGTTATACGAAAGAAAGGTAACGTATCCTAATATAATTCGTCAGTTGTACAATCCAAGTTGTCTTTAACTGAAATTTTACATTGCTAACACAAGGAATTTTGGAAAGCTATCATTCCATGTGTTAATTGTACACTTATAATTATGTGCACTGGTTTAGACAAAGGGCAAATTGTGTAAATTCCCAATCCAGCTTTGAGGGCAGCTGTTTAATCCTTTTATCCACCCCCAAGATACTCTTCAAATGCTGTGATTGGGTTTGTTCTAGTAGTGATATATATTAAAGCCCAAACTTCAGTTTGATATAATGGTTTGGCAGTAACTTTGGTATCATATACTTTAATAAATGGAAAGAAAGCTGGATAGCTATATTTCTTTTAAAGTTTAAGCTGTAAATTCACTAGTGTGCTTTTTAAAAGTGTCTCCTTTGATGCTGTGGAAAGTAATATTCCGTCTCAGTGAAGTGTTTACTTGCTCTGTTGGCTCACTATCAATTGGACATCTCATGGCTGTGATGTTGTCTTCCAAAGATCTTATCTTTTGCTTTGATGTATCAATAATCATTGAATGATTATATCAGTGGGAGTCAAGCTTTCCTAACAATCTATACAATCCAACTTATAAGTGTGATAATAATAAATATTGAGAGTGTAAACCAGTCTGTACCAATTTGTATTTATCACCATAGACATGTCTACTTCAGGATCCATTATTACTGATAAGTAGTACTTATCATAATATCAATGATAAATCATTAATGTAGACTACATATAGGAATGGTTCAAATGTGCCCCCTTGTCTTACTCCATGGGAAAAAGTGATCCTTCTTCTCATGACTCCATAGAGCCCAAACCTTCCTCTCAAATAGGGCTTGGAGAAAGGGCTGTGCTCCATTTTAAGGGCAATCAATTTCCTCCACAGTATTTCTCCATTTACTATTTCAAATGCTGCACTAACATCTATGTAACCAGCAAACCCTGGTTACCAGACTGAAATATTTTGGGATTAGATATTTCAAGACAATCTGTTGTCAATATTAGATTATTAACCTTTGCATTGTTTAATATACACATTTATATAATTTTTAATTTTAACCTTATTACTCTTCTCTAAGAAATGCACCTTCTCTTCTACCCAAACTCAAGTTTACCTAAGAGGAACATGGTATAAGTTTTAGTCACAATATTTATTAGAATAACTGGCCTGTAATTGCTAGAGACCTTTATATTCTGTTTTTAAATACATAATCACTACTATTTCCTACTTTAATCCAACTGGATGTGGCAGGTATGGTATGTGAAATGAACATGCCAGTAAAGAACCCACAACTAGGGATATTTTTGAGCATCTACTGGAAAGTTCTCTCCAGGGACCTTATTGCTCTTCTGGCCTTTTATGATGAATTTGAACACTAACATAATAGGATAAAAAAAAAACCAGACATGTTCACTAATATGATGAAAATCAGCTCTTGAATTCCATGGAGAAGATACAACTGGAGTTATTGCTCACCCACCACTATCCTACTCACTTGAATAGATGAAGACACACACACACAAACCTGAGGGACTTTGTAGGCACCTCCTAATACTGATATCTGGATGGAGATGTCCCTGGCAGCTCCATCAATAAAAGCCAGGAGGTTCTCCTTCCTTCCACAAACGTAGTTGGGGACATTGGCTTCTCCAGTGGAGAGGATGTCCAGTAAGGCATCTGAAGTGCGTAAAGTGCTCAAAGAGTTGTCATGGATGTTGTAGCCAAGTGTGAGATTGTACAGGAGTTGTTGATTCTTGTTGATCAGTTGAATGGCAAAAATGAAACGTAGTCTTTCTATGAACCCAAAAGAAAGCCTACTGAAAAATAAAAATCTTTATGTTAATAACATCAACAGCAACAACAAGCTCCTTTTTAAAAATTTATTTTCTTTGTCCCCACAAGCCTACTGAGCCTTAAGCCAACATTGATCCAAAACCAATCATCAGTTATTTCAGTAGTCAAGTGATGAACCCAGGATTGTACAGGGAGAGGAAAATAATGGCAACTTCCTCCACAATTTTTTTCAGCTCCATCTTTGGATTTGAGTCTCTTCCATAAAGTAAGACAAAAGAGGAGACCCATGGAAACCCAAACCATTCAGGCAATTAAATAGGTCATGAAATATAGGAGCAAATGAAATCAGAAAAAAGGAGAGTAATAGAAATGCAAATGGAGGGAATGCAACTCCACCACCCTGAATGACTTACGAATGGCTAAAAGAACTAGAAGGAGCACTGTTGAAAGGGAACAGTATACGTGACATTTCTGTCACAGTGTTGATCATAGTGATGAGATGGTCTCCTGGGCTGTAATAGCTCCACGGACTGTTTCCATCCTGTTGCTCCAAACTCAGCGAGCATTTCAGTCTAAGCTTCCCAGAGACTGGCTGGGACACCAGCAGAAGCAGAAGCAGGAGGTCCATAATTCTTGAGGCTGAATCAATCCCCTTGCCAATTCTTAAGAAAAATATTGACAAATTCATAGAATTCAAAGCACTCTCGCAAGGTGAACTTTCCAGTGTCTTTCCTGATTCAGACAGACACATTCCATGCTTCATCTGTCTGTCTGAAAACTTATGCTATACAAATGTGACCTAAGATATTTATCCTTTTTTGATGAAGGATACTTTCACATTGTTTCAGTCTGATGTTTGCATCAAAGAGAGTCACTGGAGAAGTAGCAGAAAACTGGGATGGCGATGACTACAGGGAGAAGCAACTTTTCCCCTGGGGACCCTAAACTTCTTTGTGGATGCATGTGAGGAGGCTTAGCTGGAAAAAAACATGTTAGTGAAAACCCACAGAAAGACAACTGGAGGCTCTGTTCTGTAGCAGTTGTGATCTTTCCTGTCAGGGCATGTCCAGAAAGCGATGCAGGAGGCAGAGATCTGGATAATAAGGGAACTGACTTCTGCTGTCCTTCAACCAGAGGTGGTATTCAGCAGGTTCTGACCAGTTCTGGAGAGCTGGTAGCGGAAATTTTGAGTAGTTCGGAGAACCAGCAAATACCGCCTCTGACTGGATATTTTACAGTATCCTTCCCCTGCCACGCCCACCAAGCCACGCCCACAGAACCGGTAGTAAAAGAAATTGAATCCCACCACTGCCTTCAACATGAACTTTTGTCTCCCGAGTCTGCTAGGAAAGGTCACCAGAGCTATGGACTTTGATGCCACTCGAGGTTGATGTCCCTTAACTCTAGTACTGCCTGTCTTCTAACGCCAAGAAAGCAACGAACATTGAACACTTCCTAAAGTTTAGAGTAGGGCCTGTTGGAGATTTTCTCATAATATATCTACAGACATGAATCCTATATTGGAGCTGGTTTTAAAATTGTTTATGCCCAAAGTGAAATTACATTTTCCATCTTTACTAATGGTATCCATTTTTGGATGAGAACTGACAAATAGTCAGGAAATTGACAGCCTATGGACTATATCATTGAGCAAATAGTGACAAATTTATAGAGTGGGTAGAATTTTTTTGACCTCTTTACCACTCTACCTGTTGCTTTTCCGTATTCATGGGCACTTGGCATTTCCTTTCCATTCTGAAGTTCATCCGTTTATGAGACAAACTGGGTGCTGTCAGGTCTGTAGCTGAGATCACAGTGTGGTGGACGGTGTGAACTGATTTCTTGTCACATCCACCCAGGAAAATTGTCTGGGGGGACTGGTGGCCCTTCCCTCACTTGTGTGGATGGACTTGGTGGGGGTACCCTTGCGACACCCCCATCTCTGAGGCTCTGTGTGCGAAGCTCCACAAAAGACCTCCAAGGGCTAGGAAGGTGCCGTTGGGGTGCTGGATTATTTGAATCCACTGATAACGGATTTGTGTCTCTTATCTGGAGGGGGAGACATGGACGTGTCCACTTTGGCCAAGAAGGGAGAACTGGGGGCTGAGCAAGAGGGAGAGGTTGAGGGAATAGGCAGGTCCTTCTTGATCTTGAGGAGCAGAGGATGATCTGCTGCATGTCCCTCAGATTCTCCTCCCAGTGCCTGGCTATCGGGTCCTAGGTGGCTCTGGGTTCAGGCTCTTCCTTCTGAATGCCAGGCTGATGTGTAACAAGGTTGCTCTCCTTCACAATATCCTCTGCCATGTCTCACTGAGGGCTGGTTGTGCCCGGAAGGGAGGAAGCCCCTTCTCAGTCAGGAATCTCCGCAGCCTGATTTCTGGGTTTGCCTCAGGGGAGACCCCGGGGGAGAGGAGGGGGAGCAGCTGCCACAATCTGTGGTTTGTTAAAGGCTCTCAGGAAGCTGCCCCTGGACCTGCGTTGTGTCTCAGGGTGGCCGAGAGATTATTTCCTCAGCCTAGGTTGTGGGAATACGGTCCTTGCAGGAAGAAAAGCGTCCCAGCTTGTTCCATTTGTCAACTCTTGTTCGTCTTGCTTCCAGCTGAATTAATGTATTTTGGGGTTCCCATGACTGAACCCTCGGCCAACAGGCTCAACCTCAGAAAACAAACCATGGTGAAAAGTTACAAGAGGGAATGCAACCATAGGTGAAGTGACCAGGTTAAGCGAGTTATATGTCTATGGAGATTCTCAGCCATCCAGGTCCTGGTTGTCCCAAAGGTGCTTTTTTTTTTCCAGGAGGCAGCTGGACTTTTTGGTTTTTCCTTGAAGATGTTTTGCTTCTCCTCCCAGAAGCTTCTTCAGCTCTGACGGGATGGTGGTGGGGAAGGGACATTAAATGTGGTATATGGATATGATCTGAAGCAGTTTGTGGCTTCTCAGCTGACTTTCTCACCCATCCATTGTTCCTAGTTGCTAGGAGTAAAATTAAAACCCCTTGGCTGGTGTGTGTGTCCTCTGCTGGGTGACAAGGAGGAGAAACATTCTTTTTTTTAAAAAAACAATTTTATTGATTTTTAAAAAACAAACAAAACATAGAAACATCAGCTCTCTTCCATACATATATATGTATGTAAGAGAAACATTCTTTTTATAAAAAGGGCAAAATCCTTGATTCCCTGGTGACCCTCCAGTCTTCAATGTCCCTCTCCTGCCCCACATGCCCTTGGAGAGGAAGGGATCCCATTTTTGACCCTCCCCCTCCTTGGAGGCCCTTCAGTGCTGAGACCCCCCCCAGTGCTGTGGGGGAAAGAGCCACTGGCCCATGGGGTCCCCTTCCTGACTGTCGTGTCCGTCGCAGGAAGGAAGCTCGGAGTCAGTGACAAAGTTCAGCTCTTTATTGTGCTCCAGTACATGCTTGGGGAAAGGAAGGAAAAACCCGGCTTTTTATTTCCAAGCCGCGGCGGCCCGCGCCAATGACATCGTTAATCTCCCGCTCTTGGCTCGACCAATAGCGGGAGATTCTTAACGGACCAATCCAGGCGGCTTCGAATCTCCCGCTCTTGGCTCGACCAATAGCGGGAGATTCTTAACGGACCAATCCGGGCGGCTTGCCCGACCAATCCGGTTGCCGCGCGCTTTAGCCAATCGCAGCGCGGGGTTTGCAAGTATGTTAATTCTTTGTACAGAACACCCCTCCCCTCTTGGTTCGTTCCTACGCAACGTAGTCCCGTAAGTAGGCGGGGCTCCGTACTTGTCTGCTGGACCTGCGCAGGTCAGTTGTTTCCTGGTTCCCGGCCTGTTCGGTCGGGGTTTTTGTTGCTCTCAGTCTATTTGATGGCATCGTCTGGAGTGTGGGCCCGCTGCTGCAGCTCCCTCCCGGTCTACCCGGGTTGGTCGAGCTGCGGCTTTTGCCGCTCCCGCTTGGTCTTTCCGGGCTGGTCGAGCTGGCTTGGCTGCTTTTCCCTGGTGCGGCTTCGAGTTGGCTGATATCTGGTGAGTATAGTTGGTTGTGTTCTATTCTTTCTTGGTCCCCTGTATTTTCCCTCCCCCCTTGGTTAGTGTTAATGGGGTTGTCTGTGTTTGCTTGCGTGTCGGTTGTGTTTTTTATTCGAGATCTTAACTGATCTATGTGGCGTTTCCATGCTTGTCCGTCCGTTGTTTGTAGTCTGTGTGAATGGGGACCTGTTATTTGGGTTATAGTTGCCGGTACCCATAGTGGGTCTCCGGTAAGGTTTTTTGCGTAGACTGCATCGCCTGGCTTAAATGCCCGGCGTTTGCTTGATGAGTCCGGGGGCTTCTCCGGGTTGTATGTGGGGTGCAGTCTGTCAAGTGGGGACCTTAGTTTCCTCCCCATCAGTAATTCTGCCGGGCTTTTGTTTGTTGTCGTGTTAGGGGTTATATGTTGTATTAGAAGCAGTTTATTTATTTTTTCCTGTATATTCCCGTGCTCGATTTTCTGGATGGTTTTCTTTGTGAATTGGACCATCCATTCTGCCCTACCGTTGGCCGCCGGATGAGCCGTCGCTGTCAAGGCGTGTCGTATGCCCTTTTCTGCTAGGAATTTTTCGAATTCCAGCGAGGTGAATTGGGGCCCGTTGTCCGACACGATGACATCAGGAAAGGCCGTGGGTCGCGAACAGTTTATTTAGTACCCTGGTGACGGCTTCAGTTGTGGTGGTTTTCATGTCGCTTACCTCCAGCCAATTGGAGTAAGCGTCCACCGTGATGAGGAATGTGTGTCCCCTTGTGGGACCGGCAAAATCTATATGTACTCTAGACCATGGTCCCCTGGGGGTCTCCCATTCTAATATTGGCGCGGCAGGGGGATTTGGTCTGGTTTCTTGGCAGCGTGAACACCTGGCCACCCACCCTTCAATTTCTTTGTCTATGCCTGGCCACCACGCGTAACTTCTGGCCAAGGCTTTTGTTCGTACGATGCCTGGGTGCCCGTCATGCAGAAGTTTTAACACTTTCCTTTGCAACTTCTCTGGTACGACCACCCTGTCCCCCCATAACAAACAACCTTTCTGTAGAGATAGTTCGGTTTGCCTGTTTCTGAAGGGTTTGAATGATTCGTCGTTGTCTTTTTCCGGCCACCCTTTCTCTACCCAGTGCAATACCTGCACCAGATGTTTGTCTTTATTTGTTTCTCGAGCAATGTCTGACGCGGTTATGGGCAGATCGGGTAGCGCCTCTATGCTGAGGGTGGTCGTCGTGGGTGCTGGGTCGTCGTCGAGGTCGGGTAATGGTGAACGGCTTAGTGCGTCTGCATGGGTGATTGTCTTACTGGGGCGGTGTGTGAGCCGGTAGTCGTAAACGGCGAGGAATTCGGACCACCTTGTCATCCTGGGGGATATGATGTTCGGTGTGGCCCTGTTTCCCGCCAGGATTCCTAGCAACGGTTTGTGATCTGTGATAATTGTGAATCGACGGCCGTAAAGATACTCGTGGAATTTCTTTACGGCTGCGACGATGGCAAGGGCTTCCTTGTCTAGTTGGCTGTATTTTCTTTCTGGCTTGCTAAGTGTTCTTGAGAAAAATGCAATGGGTGCTTCTTTTCCGTCCGTTAGGGTATGGCTGAGGACGGCACCGACGCCAAAAGGTGAGGCGTCGCATGTGACGGTAAGGGGTAGAGTCTCGTTGTATTGTATGAGGACGGCGTCCAAGGTTAGCAGGTCTTTTGTTTTCCTGAATGCGGTTTCCTCACGCGTCCCCCAGGACCATTTTGTTGTTTTATCCAGTAGCCTATGCAAAGGCTCCGCCGCGGTTGCCTTTTGGGGTAAGAACACGTTATAAAAATTGAGTAATCCCAGAAATGCCTGTAACTCTGTTTTGTTTTTGGGGGTCGGGGCTTCCTTGATGGCTTTTACTTTGTCCCTGGTCGGGTGGATGCCATGTCGGTCTAGGAGGTATCCCAGAAACTCGACTTTCTCTGTGTAAAGTTGGCATTTTTCCCTTTTCACTTTTAAACCGGCCCCTTTGAATTTCTCTAGTACTTCCCTTAGGCGACCCTCTAGTTCTTCCCGGTTGGTTGCTGATACTAGTACGTCATCGAAGTAAGGGACCACCCTTTTATTCCTTGTAGGAGTCTCTCCATGAGGCTTTGAAAAATCCCGGGCCACGCTGACTCCAAACTGGAGTCAGTTACAACGAAACGCCCCCGGTGGGTGACAATAGTCTGTGCTTGGCGGTTTCGTCATCGACCGGCAGCTGCTGATAGGCTTGTGCCAGGTCGAGCTTCGCGAAGACTTTGCCCCCCCCCCAGTGAGTGAAGTAGATGTTGCACGACTGGGACGGGGTATGCGCTTTGTTGCAGGGCGCAGTTGAGGGTGGCCTTATAGTCCCCACAAATCCTTATTGACCCGTCTGGCTTAACTGGGGTGACTATTGGGGTCTCCCACCGGGCGTGATCAATTGGCTGCAGAACCCCCTGTTTGACGAGCTTGTCAAGCTGCTCGTCTATTTTCCCCCGGAGCGCGAAAGGCACCCGCCTCGGCTTTAGGCGGATGGGGTTGACGTTTGGATCTAAACTGAAAGAGATAGGGGGTCCCCGGTACTTGCCTAAGGTGCCGTCGAATACTTCCTGGAAGTCCTTAGCCAGCTGCTGTTCCCAGTCGGTTTCCTCAGTGCGGTTTATCCCGGTGACCCCGATGCCCAATGGTGCGAACCATTGGAGTCCCAGGAGGCTTGGTCGGTTCCGGTCCACTATTGTGATGGGAAGTTTTGCGGTGCGGTCCTTGAAGGCTACGTTGAACTGTCCGGTCCCGATGACGGGGATGCGGTTCCCTTGGTAGTCTTTGACTATCAATCTTTGGTTCTCTAGCTCAGCCTTGTGGAGATTTGGTACTAGTCGCTTGATTTCTTCCCAGGCGATCATGGAAAGGTAGGACCCGGAGTCCACCTCCATGCGGCAAAGTTCACCCTCGATGCTTACTTCCACGTAGACCTTACGGTTATCGTTGGTCTCGGCGTGGCCAATTGTGAGTGTCTGGTGGGTTTCCTCCCTCTGTTGATCTCCCCCGTTTCGTCGGCCCCGGCTGTCCCTATTCCAACGAGTGTCGGGTTGGTGCTCTCGGTTCCTGGGGGAGGTGTTGTCTCGCCGCCAGTTGCTCGGCTCTCGGCGTCGGGGGCTGTAATTTTTCCGAAGCCGGCAGACTCGGGCGATGTGGCCCCTCTTGTTGCAATTCCGACAGGTCGCGTCGAAAAACGGCAGTCTGCTCGGTAGTGGTTGCCCCCGCACCCGCACACTGGGTCCCCGACTTACGACCTCGTTGGTCTCGTCGTGTCTGGAGCCGATGGACGTCTTCTTCTTCTCCTTCGTCTGGGGTGTCCGAGGCGGAGTCCAGGTCGCCATGGTGTGTGGCAGTTTCTCGGCGATTAGCCTCGGGGTTGTCGGTGCGGTCCCCGTTCTCCGCTTTCCGTAGTCGAGCTGCCGATTTCTTGGTGGCTTCAGCGGCGGACGCTTCTGCCAGGGCGACATCGAGACTGATGTCCCCCTTTGCCATTAGACGGCTTTTCAGCGCCTGGTCCCGGAGACCTAGGACCACGCGGTCTCGGAGGACGTCGTCTAGTTCATGGAATTCGCACAAACCCCCGAGGTCCCTTAGAGCAGCTATGAAGTCGTTTATGCTCTCGTCCTGCCGCTGATTTCGCCGATAGAATTCGTCTCGTCGGATGAGGATGGGCACGGTGGGAGCGTAGTGGTTTTTTAGCAATGGCGCAAGGTCGGCCCAGTCCATCGTCTTTACGTCGGCGGGTTTGGCGAGGGCTTTCGCCATTTTGAACACTGCGGGCCCGCAGTGTGTCAGGAAAACAGCCCTTTTCTTGTTTCCGTTGGCATCCTTCAAGTTGTTACTCTCGAGGTACATCTGGAAACGATCAGCGTACGATTCCCAGTCCTCGGTAGTCGGGTTGAATTGTGCGGGCGGAGTAAGGCCGGCCATCGTGTTGCTCTTTGTCTTCCTCCGGACACGTGCTTGGTGGTTCCTTCTTGGATCCCACCCTCGTCGCCAGTGTCGTGTCCGTCGCAGGAAGGAAGCTCGGAGTCAGTGACAAAGTTCAGCTCTTTATTGTGCTCCAGTACATGCTTGGGGAAAGGAAGGAAAAACCCCGGCTTTTTATTTCCAAGCCGCGGCCCGCGCCAATGACATCGTTGAATCTCCCGCTCTTGGCTCGACCAATAGCGGGAGATTCTTAACGGACCAATCCGGGCGGCTTGCCCGACCAATCCGGTTGCCGCGCGCTTTAGCCAATCGCAGCGCGGGGTTTGCAAGTATGTTAATTCTTTGTACAGAACACTGACCCCCCCAAGTTTCTCCCTCCCCCAACCAGCCCTCTGGGGACCCAGGAGAGGATCAGATGGGAAGCCCTCCCCCACCCAGGCCTGGCTTTGGGGGTCAGGAGCTCAGCCCGCCTGAGGAGGGGCAAGAAGGCCAGGAGGAAGCTCCAGGATTTAAGCCAAGATCAATTTTATTCAAGGTGCCAAAAGAAGAGATAGGATTTCATGCACAGAACATGGTTAAAAAAGGATGAAAAGCAAACAAAAAAACAACCCCCCCCCCCACAAACACAATTCCAGCTGCAACCAATTTCCTCCTTTCCCTCTTTTTACTAGAGATTCCCGCCACAAAATGGCGGTGGACACTGCAGGGCCCGAGCCAGCTTTAGCTGTCCTTCTCACTGCCTGTAGGGGGTCGTCTATGATCTGGCCTTTAAGTTATACCTGCTTTCCACAGGCAGTGAGAAGTACAGTTAAAGCTGGGCAAAGACCATCCTCCATTTGTTGCCCAAAGTCCCATTTTGGAGAGGATTCTTTTGCCCTCCACAAAGAGGAAAGTAGTTAGAATAATGGAAAAATTGAGTCGGAAGAGACCTCAGAGGGGATCTGTCCAACTGCTCAGTGCAGGGTCTACTAGAAGAGCATGTTTCTTCAACCTTAGCCACCTGAATATGTGTGGACTCCATCTCCCAGAATTCCACAGCCAGCACTCAGGGTCCTTCCTCTGCTGGGTCTTTAGCTGTCCCTCTGACTGCCTGTAGGGGGCGGTCAGCAGCCTGGCCTCTACAGGCCGCGAGTGCCAACCCTGAAGCTGGCCCAGCAGTGGCCATTTTCTTTTCTGTAGCCTTTCCTGTGAGGGCCTCTTCATGAGGATATGAGAATCAGGATCGGGCACTTTTCGGAGCCTCCCCCCTTCTTCCCTGGACTTCCCGACAGGCAGAGGCTGGCCCAGCAGCAGCCTGGGCATCCATGGGAGCAGCTCCCCCTTCAGCCTCCCCCATCTCGGGGGCCCAGGAGGAGCTCCGGGCGTTTTGGAGGCCGTTGCCTGGAGGGGCCGCGGTCTCCCTGGAGCAGATCCCCTCCCTCCCTCCCATGGCCAAGGGGGTTCTTGGGTTTTGCAGCATTAATTCAGCACCAGAAAAATAAACACAGATGGCTGAGGCTTCATTTAACATCATCATAAACATAATAAGTAGATTTTACAAACCATTTGTAGATTTCTCCAACGTGGAGCAAACTCAAACATGTTGCAAGTAGCAACTCAGGAGCTCGGAAAGAGACATCAGTTTCACTTTAGCTCAGCAGGCAAGCAAGCAAGCAAGTAGGTTTCATCTTCAATAGACAGACTCAGAGCTTCACATAGCTGCAGAGTTGCAGAGCTTAATACAGAGCCTTGCCTAGGCTACTTCTAGTTTCAGTTTCCAAACAGTCCTCATTGGCTGAGTTAGTTGCTATGCCTATTCATTGGCTTACCTTGTTACAAGCTCTATTCCAGTTCATGAATATACTCTGACATCTTTCCCTTGGCACGAGGGCACTCGTGGGCCCCCTGGAGTCCCAGGCAACCCGGCCTCTGCCACCAACAGCTTTTCTTTCCTTTCCCTCCTCTTCTTCTTTTCTGAACCGCCAAAGATCAGGCTCCAGACTCCCAAAGCCCTGGAACCCCGGACTGGAGTTGGGTCTTGGTCTCTCCCTCCAGCGGCTGGGAAAGGACGATCAGTGGGGCCACATCCAAGGAAAGGACCTGGGACCGGACTCCGTTCTCCTCACCACAAGGACAGACCACGGCCCACCCCTCAGCTTCCCATAACTTAGCCCTCCAGCTCTCCCCTGTAGGCCAAGGTGGACCAACAAATGTCCCTCGTGCAGGTGAGACAGGTCATCCCTCCACAACTGATCACAATCAGAACACAGGGAGCCTCCAAGGTCTCAGCTGCAGACCTCACAGCACTTGCAATTTGTTTACTAACAAAACAATTAACTTCAGAATGGAAAAGAGCCGAGTGTCCTACCTGAGCATGGAAGGGCCACAGATAGAGTGGCAAAGTGAGGGAAAAACCCCTCCACCCACTATAACTTCCTCCCTAGGCACCCAGTGATATTACAGTTCATAGGATGCCCCTTTCCTGCCTCTTAGTCAGCTCCCAGCCAACAGTTTTTATTGTTAGAAAGATGGGGAATGTAATTTCACTTCAGGCACAGGCCGTTTTAAAATCGGCTCCAACTTAAGGATTAACCTAGGAAGTTCTGAGGTGAAAGGAAATCTTAATACTAGGCAGGGCGCAAGGCTTCCTTGGTGTCAGAAGACAGGCAGCACCAGAGTTAAGTGCCACCAACTAGAGTGTCACCAAACTCCATCGCTCTGGCTGACCTTCCTCACAGATGTCTCTGCAGACTAGAGGCCATGTTGAAGGACAGCGGGAGTCAATTCCCTTGTTGTTGAACTATTTTCCTCCAGCCTCACTTTCTGGACATGTCCTGACACAACCAACACACAACAGAGTCCCCAGGGGTGTCTCTGTGTTTTTTTCATTAACATGTTTTTTTTCCAGCTACCTTCCTCACATGGACCCCCAGGGTCAGTGTCCCCAGAGGAAAAAGTTCCTTCCCCCTGTCACCAATCCAGCCTTTGAGACCTCTTCTGCTCCTTCTCCAGTGACTTCCTTTCAGGTAAACACCAGATTGAAGCAACATGGAAGGGATTTTGCATCAAAAAAAGGATAGAAGCACCTGTGTGACAGACATTTTCAGACAGGCAGGGGCTGTGCTCTTCAATGTACTTTTCTTTCTTTTCCAGGTGAAGCTTGAACTGTCTCTTACTGAATCAGGAAAACCACTAACGTTTCCCTCTTGTAAGAGTGCTTTGAATTCTCCTACCTCTTCCTGTGGTTTTTGTAAAGAATTGGGAGCAGAATTGATTCACCCTTATGAATTATGGACCTTCTGCTTGTTGTTCTGATGCTGCTGGTGTCCCAGCCGGTCTCTGGGAAGCACAGAAGGAAGTGCCCGCTGCGTTTGGAGCAGCAGGATGGAAACAGTCCATGGAGCTATTACTACCTAGGAGACCATCTCATTGCTATGATCAACACTGTGACAAAAATGTTGCATATAATGCTGCCTTTTAACAGTCCTCCTTCTATGCCTTCTGGTCGTATGTAAGTGTCAGCTTTGGAAGCCATTCAGGTGATGGGTTTGCATTCCCTCCATTTGCATTTCTAATGTTCTTCTTATTTCACTTACTTCTAAATGTGAGAAGTGTATCTATTTTATGACTCAAATCTCATGATGAAAGGGATGTTTTCTTTTGAAGTAAGGAAAGGCAGTACCAAGCACTGATTAAAATGTTGACTGATCTTGGAATGTCTTTGAAGCGCTGGGAATTATCACACTTTTTGGAATGCCTTTGAAATGCTAGATACCGGATAAGGAAGTGTCTGTTATATGTTAGGATGATAAAATGTAACTTGTATCCTGAAAGATAGGTTGTAAATCAAGCCATTTGTATACTGGGGGGGGTCACTTTTAGGGTATAAGAGTAAGAGCAAAAGCTATGTTTTTTGTTCCTCCCAGCTTGCCAAGGGTGGAACCCATCTGCAGATGTATATTTCAATAAAGTCTTTTCCCTTGGATCAACTTTGAATCCTGGTGGTCTTTTCAGCTACCATCTCACAATTTGGGGGCTCGTCCGGGATCCTCGATGGTGGTCGACTGGAAAGAGGGGACCAGGTAAGAGAGTGGCCACAACCTCCCATTGAGAGGTACCTCTCCCCGAATTTGGTCAGACTCCCGAGGTGACTGGGAATCCAGACGATCCTTGGAAAAAGAACTGAGACGAAATGCCGGCTGAGAGTTTGTGAAATTGATCTGAGTTGGGGACGCCCACGCATCCTTTTGACTTCGGAGAGTCCAGGAGCGATCAGATCAGGTAAACTTTGTTTCTTTCATCTGTAGCCAAAAAGAGAGGGGTCCTTAAACTCCCTGAGGGGGAATCCAGCACCTGCTGGAGGACTGGGACTGGTGAGTCAAGGCTCTGGGAGTCTGAAAGAGTAGAGATGGGAAAGGGACAGAGCAACGGTCTGGGAGACCAGGAAGAAGCCTGTCTGGGACAGGGAAAATCTGACAATGGCACAAAGCCACAAGTCTTGGCCTTCTTCTACTGTTTGTGGGAGAACCAGAGGGAATTGTGTGAATCTTAGACTGACCTTCTTCTGATCCAACAGAGCTTTTCTTATCTCCTTCAAATGGAATTTGCAAAGAGATCCTATTCGCAGTTAGGAGCCTTTATGAGACATAAAAATGGATTCCCAATTGATCAGCAATCTCTGTGGTTGGAGAGCAGAGCAGCTTCCATGGGTGCCTCTTCCTAGAAACCGAGAAGTCCCCTCCCCACTTATTCAGCCCCTTCTGGGACCTGGATGAACATTATGTAGCATTGAAGGTTTGTAACCCGGTCAATGATGCGGCTGCCTTGAGACAGGATCCCTGCAACCTCCTCCTGTGAAGAGTCCCAAGGTCCCCTTTCTCTGGACATCTTCTCCAGCCCTTCACAGACAAGACAAGTTTGGAGGAGGAGCAGAGAAAGGCTTTAGGTACAAACTGTAGAGTGGAAAATTAAAGGACCTGAAAACTGGTATATTATTTCTCTGATTGAGGAAATGAAAAAAATATACAGTGGAAATTTCTTTATACACTTTATTTTTTATTTACTTTTTATTTTTTGCTGTGAAGTACACACCAAAATAAAAACAATCCCAAACTGAAATCCCAGACAGCTGTTCTGCTGAATTCTTTCTGCAAAGGAGATTTTATCAGGAAATCAAGAAAGACTCATATAAGAGGGATGAAGATTTCCCTCCTCAGCTAAGAGCCAGCCAAACATGGCATTTCACATCATTCTGGTATTTTTAGGGAGAGGATCAGGCAACCAGGCTGGTGTTTGGTTCCCAAAGCTTCCTCCTGACCTCTTTTCCTACTCATTCTCTCACACCCACCCACATGTTTAGCTGATGTCAGTAGGAACAAGTGCATAAATCATTTTTATAAGGTGTCATGTTCAGTAGCTGTTGCTGAACAGCTGAATTCCTCTGAATTTTACAGAGGTCTCTTTAGCAATATTTATTGAAAGGGGAGGGAACATTTTCTTTGACTCCTGCATACTATCTAAATGGAAATCAAATAAAAGAAACACTAACAATTCTTCCACTATCATAATGATGTTATATCTCATGTTTTTACATTTTTTCTGGCTGTGAGATGCTCTTTTGTGTTCAGCTCTGGCCTCAGAAGGATAATGTAGCACTTGGGGATGAAGATGCAGCCCAGCAGACCAGCAGTGGAGGCCAGGATGGAGAAGACCTGCACAGCTACCATGTGTTTCCCTTTGGTGCTTAGGTAGGTGGGCACAAAAGTCACCCAGACACTGCAGAAGACCAGCATGCTGAAGGTGATTAGCTTGGCTTCATTGAAGGCCCCAGGCAGATTCCTGGCCAGGAAAGCCACCGTGAAGCAGATGGCAGCCAGGAAGCCCATGTAGCTGAGGGTGACGTAGAACATGACAACAGCCCCTTCGTTGCATTGCAGGATGATCTCTCCAGGCTGGGAATGGAGGTCAGAGTCAGGGAAGGGGGGAGAAACTCCCAGCCAGATGGAGCAGGTGAGAATTTGGACAGCAGAACAAGAAAGGATGATGGAGTTGGCCAAGCTCTTCCCCAACCATCTCTTCGCTCGGTTTCCTGGTTTTGTGGCCAGGAAAGCCAGTACCACCGTGATGGTTTTGGCCAAGAGAGAAGAAACAGCGACCGAGAAGATGATGCTGAAGACCGTTTGTTGGAGAAGGCAGGTGGCTTTCCTTGGTTGACCAATGAAGAGAGAAGGAGACAAGAAGCAAAGCAGGAGGGAGACCAGGAGGATGTAGGAGAGGTCCCGGTTGTTGGCTTTGACAAGGGGAGTTTCTCGGTATTTAATGAAGATGATTAAAACAAGGCCTGTGGTTAGGAACAAGAATAGGGCAAAAGATGCCAGGATGATGCCCAGAAGTTCTTCATAAGACAGGAAGGTTATCACTTTGGGGATACATTGGACTCTTTCTTTATTTGGGTATTGATCATCTGGACACTTGGTGCATTTTTCTGTATCTGAGGGGGAAAAAAAAACAACCCCATATTTCTTTGTCCTTTGCATTTCAAGATATATTTTACGTTCTTTGGCAACAAGTGATTATCAGGAGCATTTTCCAGGATGGATTTCTTAATATCTCCAGAGACAGAAAATAAGTGTATCAATTTTTTAAAAAATATACCTACGATATATTTTTGATAGGCTATGAAATTGAGTGAAGGCTTAGGACTTGAAAGATTTCCTTTATAATGTTCAGAATATTGATAGGAACCTCCATTACTAAAGGTAAATAATGAATCAATTAATCTTTCTAGAGAAACTTACCTGCCAGATGGCAATTCTTGTCATACTTGCCTCAGAGGATGCTGGCAGATCAAGTAACTGTTGCAAATAATTTGGAATGGCCATTGGAGCAGTGGTGATACGGGTGCAGCCAGATACAGGCATAACTGTCCATGCCACCACATTGTGCATCTCATATATCAGAAATATCTTTTTAGTGTTCCTCAAAGGGAACCCATGTAAACTGCTTTGCAAAACTCTTTTCAGTAGGTGGACCTAAAAGAATTCCTCGTGTTTCAAGGAACTCAGGTGTTCCTAGAGATGTAAATGTGGAAGGAAGGACATATCCAAGCAAAAAAGAAAAAATATTTTCTCTGGCAGTAGTAAAGCTTGCCCAATCTGCTACAGCTACCTCTCTCTATGCAGCCCTTCCTTCACAGTCTTTTTGCTCTTCTGTTTAGATAAGAAATGGGGCATTGTGGAAATAAACCAGAAATCAATTCAGCTTCAAAGTGTCTTTTAATTCACACTTTCATGACAATTCTCTGGATGGATCCAGTTCCATCAGGCCTCCCATTTTCCTCTGGTGTCACCCACCTTTCTGAGTGGAGAAGGTCCCCTCCGGACACGGAACGCAGTCGTAACAGCAAACTGGCTCTCCTTCTCGAGCCCTCTTGACAAATCCAGGACGACAATTTTCCACACATTCAGACTGAGGAAAGGACTGAGCAGAAAAAAAAAAGATTGCCAAAGGAAATGTGTTAGGACTCTCTGTCCATGGAAAATGGAGGTAAAAATGGATATTAGACAAGATATTAGATATTAGCCTCTGGTCTTCACTTTAGTAAAGACAAAATCTCTCACGATTTCCAAATGGTTGGAGATACAACTTCTGTAAGATTCTTTCTTTAGTTCCTCTCTTTTGCTTTTGGCATCTCACATTGCCAAAAAACAAAACAAAAAAAAAGGATTTTATTAAATAGAAAAGTCTGGAGAGATGGAACCAGTGGTGGGATTCTACTGGTTCTGCCCAGTTCTATAGAACCGGTTGTTATGATTCTGCGCAGTTCAGAGAACCAGCAAATCGCACCACTGGCAGGCCCTGCCCCTCTTCTCCTGCCTCTCCCCTCCACGCCCAGTCAGTCCTTATCGTGCATGCGCAGCATCGCCTGCAGCCTGCTTTTGCCCACTTGCCAGGCCAGCCATTGCTGCATGCCTTCTGCTGTGGCCCTGCCTGATCTCCCTGGGTGAGGGAGGCTCTGAAAGCTCCGGGGCCCAGTCGCCAACCTGCCACTGCCGGTCACCTTTACCCCCCATCTCACTTGCCTTTGCTGCCACCACCCACCACCCTAACCCCCAGCAGATAAGGCCCAGCAGCTGCGGTGAATCCAGGCAAGGGGCGAGAGGCAGACTTGTGGGGACCCCAGCTACATTTTGCTGTACTGGAAGACATGTGGAGAGGCTCGTGTTCTCCTCCTGCTGAGAGAGCAAGAAAGTCTTTCCCAGCACAGCTCTGGGTGGCAGAGAGAAACAGGATTCAAGCTGGCTGCTTCTCTGCTGCCCAGAGCCCCCGTTTCCCTATTGGAGGGGAAGTTGCAAACTTTTCGCTGTGCCAAGAAAGAGTCTCTTGCTTTCCCAGCATCAGGAGAACACGAGCCTCTCCACAAGTCCTCCGGTACAGTGAAATGTAGCTGGGATTCACCACAGTGCTGGGCCGTGCCGATGGGGGACATAGGTGTGGGGGGACAACCAGGGAGCATGACTCATCTGCCTGCCATCCCTTCCCTCTCCTGACCGCAGCCCCTTTGTTGGACCCCGAACAATCACCCCTGGATGGCCCTGCCAAACCCGCCAGGTCGCACCCATGTCGGCAACAGGCTTCGTCATTTTGAAGTTAAGGGAGAATTTGGGAAAGGAGGTGGAGGGTCCCGCAGTGGCCAGCACAGGAACACTGCTGAGAAGCAGGGAAGTGGCCTTCTAGTGGTCCGACCTGGCGTTCAGGCCGCTGGTAGGCAATGGGAAGTCAGAGCATCAAGGGAAAGGGGGATTGCCAGGGGAGCCACTCTCTCCGCCCCAAATTGGGACCATTTGGGGTAGTCCTAGGAATTGGGTGATACAAGGCGCAACTCCTTGCCTTCATAGCTCAGGGAATGGCCATTTTCTGCAGGAGGAGGACTGTGGAGGGGGGAAGTCTACTTGAGCGACTCCGGTGACTTTGCCAGATTATTTGGACTCTTACAAGTGAGTGCAGCAAAAGGCACTGCTGTCGCATGTCAGCCCAGGCCTCACCCCACGGCTCTGTAAAGCCAAAACCAAAGAAGTGGGAGATCAGGTGAACCTGTGGTGCAATGCTCACTCGGATCTCAGCCACTCAAGGCCATCTAACCTCAAAGCCCCTTGGGAGCTGCCGTTCCCAGGCTTCTACTCACCTGTGCTTGGTCGCCACCTCTTCACCTTGCTGAAGCAGCTGGCCCTGCCCCTCCCCCTCCCCTCCCCCACCTGGCCTGAGAAGGTAAGGCAACGGTGGGGGATAGTGAAGCTGCCAGGTCCCTATCTCTCTCCCCCACTCTGTGTGTGTGTCTCCCTCAAAGCTACGGCTGGGTCAAGCCAACAAGCTCTCCTTGGCGCTCTTCGCTATTTCTTTCATTTCTTCTTTTTGGAATCCAGACTGGCTGAACAACGATCGCCAGACTGTGGTGGAAGTATCCCTTCGGGTGACCCTCCTCCTCCTCCTCTTCATCCTTCTCCTCCTCCTCTTCCTCCTCTCACAACTGGAAGTTGTGGCAGGGCCAGGAGGGTGCACGCATGCAGGGAGATGCTCCTCAAGCAAATGCCAAAGCACAGCAAAACCGGATACGGGGTGGGTGGCTGCTCACTTGAGGAGCAGCATCTCCCCACACAAGTGCACCCTTCTGGCCCCGCCATGGCCACTGGGCATGAGAGGAGGAGGAGGGTCGCCTGAAGG
>NW_028263000.1:0-64272 GCF_049901735.1 Notechis scutatus | reverse complement strand
ACCCAACCCCAACCTCAACCCCTAACTCCTAACACTAAACTCGAATGCGCATTTTCCATGTATTTACCTGGAAAGATAGAAGGCCTGACTGAAAAAGGCTCAGTACCCCCTAGCACAACGTGTTGCACTGTGAATTCATTGGAGACATCCATTTTCCCCTCTGACTCATGGGGAACCCAAAACCCCAACCCTAACCCCAACCCTAACCCCAAAACCCTACCCCAACCCTAACCCATCCCCAACCCTAACCCTACACCCTAACCCTAACCCCAACCCACCCTAACACTACCTCCAAACCTCACCATCCCTTTAACCGAAACCCAGAATAGCCTAACTGAAAAGGTCCCTAACCCTGTCCTCCCAAGCACAATGTTGCACTGTGAATTCATTGAGACATCCATTTTCTCCCGACTCATGGGGACCCAACCCCAACCCCAACCCCAACCCTAACCCAACCCCAACCCTAACCCCCTAACCCTAAACCCACCCCCTTCCATGTATTCTACCCGAACGCAAAACCCTGACCCAAAAACCCCAACCCTACCCTCCTAAGCATAATGTTGCACTGTGAATTCATTGGACTCTCATTTTCCGCCTCGACTTCATGGGGACCCAACCCAACCCCAACCCAACCCTAACCCCAACCCCAACCCTAACACTAAACCCGAATGCCATTCTTCCATGTATTTTACCTGAAAGATAGAATAGCCCGACTGAAAAGGTCATACCTCCCAAGCACAATGTTGCACTGTGAATTCATTGAGACATCCATTTTCCGCCTCGACTCATGGGGACCCAACCCCAACCCTAACCCTAATCCCAACCCTAACCCTAACACTAAACCTCCTAATGCGATTCTTCCATGCATTTTACCTGAAAGATAGAATAGCCTGACTGAAAAGGTCATACCCCCCCAAGCACAATGTTGCACTGTGAATTCATTGGAGACATCCATTTTCCGCCTCGACTTCATGGGGACCCAACCCTAACCCAACCCTAACCCTAACCCTAACCCTCAACCCCAACCTCTAATCACCCCCCCCGCCTCTCCTACCCTGAGCCCTAACCCCAACCTAACCCCTAACCCTAACCCCCACCCTAACCCTAACCCCCACCCTCCTAAGCATAATGTTGCCTGTGAATTCATTGGCGCACCATTTCCGCCCGACTTCATGGGGACCCAACCCCAACCCTAACCCAACCCTAAACCCTAACCCTAAACCCTAATGCCATCCCACGTATTTTACCTGAAAATAGAACAGCCTGACTGAAAGGTCAACCCTCCCAAGCACAATGTTGCACTGTGAATTCATTGGAGACATCCATTTTCCGCTTGACTTCATGGGACCCAACCCCAACCCTAACCCCCAACCCTAACCCCAACCCCAACCTAAACCCTAACACTAAACCCTGAATGCCTTCTTCCATGTATTTTACCGGAAAGACAGAATAGCCTGACTGAAAAGGTCATACCCTCCCAAGCACAATGTTGCACCTGTGAATTCATTGAGACATCCATTTTCCGCCTGACTTCATGGGGACCCAACCCCAACCCTAACCCCAACCCCAACCCTAACCCCCTAACCCCTCCTAACGCACCCAACCCCGACTCCATTGGCCCATTCTCCAACCCCACCCATGGGACCCCCAACCCCAACCACCCAACCCAACCCTAACCCTAACACTAAACCTCAATGCGATTCTTCCATGTATTTTACCTGGAAAGATGAATAGCCTGACTGAAAAGGTCAAACCTCCTCCTAAACACAATGTTGCACTGTGAATTCATTGGAGACATCCATTTTCCTGCCCTCGACTCATGGGGACCCCAACCCCAACCCCAACCCCAACCCCCCCCCCCCCCCCAACCCTAACCCTAACACTCAACCCGAATCCGATTCTCCATTATTTACCTGAAAGATCGAATAGCCTAACTGAACCCATACCCTCCTAAGCCATGCTGCACCGTGAACTCACTGGCCACATCCATTTTCCGCCCCGACTTCATGGGGACCCCAACCCCAACCCTAACCCTCCCCAACCCCAACCCCTAACCCTAACACTAAACCCCAACGCTGCATTCTTCCATGTATTAACCTGAAAGATAGAAAGCCTGACTGAAGCCATACCCTCCAAGCACAAATGTTGCACTGTGAATTCATTGCGACATCCATTTTCCGCCTGACTTCATGGGACCCTAACCCCAACCCCTAACCCCAACCCCAACACTCTGAACCCCTGGAGACACCCATTCCCCTTCCATGGGACCCAACCCAACCCCCCTAACCCTAACCCAAACCCCAACCCTCCCAAGCATAATGTTGCACCGTGAATTCATTGGAGACATCATTTTCCGCTTCGACTCATGGGGACCCAACCTAACCCTAACCCCAACCCTAACCCTAACCCCAACCCTAACCCTAACCCTAACCCCTGAATGCCATTCTTCCATGTATTTTACCTGGAAAGATAGAATAGCCTGACTGAAAAGGTCATACCCTCCTCCTCCCAAGCATAATGTTGCACTGTGAATTCATTGAGACATCCATTTTCCGCCTCGACTTCATGGGGACCCAACCCCAACCCTAACCCAACCCTAACCCCAACCCCTAAACCTAAACCTTGAATCCCACTCCATTTTACCCGAAAGATAAAGAAAGCCTGACTGAAAAGGTCTACCCTCCCAAGCACAATGTTGCACTGTGAATTCATGGGACACTCCATTCCGCCTCGACTCATGGGGACCTAACCCCAACCCTAAACCCCACCACCCCCCCCCAAAATCCCCAACCCTAACCCCAACCCCAACCCTAACACTAAACCCTCGAAACGCGACTCTTCCATGTATTTTACCCGGAAAGATAGAATAGTCTGACTGAAAAGGTCATACCCTCCCAAGCACAATGTTGCACCGTGAATTCACTGGAGACATCCATTTTCCTCAGGGACTCGACCTCTCATGGGGACCCCAACCCCAACCCCAACCCTAACCCTAACCCTAACCCTATAACCCTCCTAAGCATAATGTTGTGCCCTGAATCCATTGGCACACGTGCTCATTTTCTTCCCACTCGGACTTCCACCCTGAACCCTAACCCAACCCTAACCCCAACCCCAACCCTAACCCTAACCCCAACCCTAACCCTAACCCCTAATCCTATCAACTTCCATGTATTTTACCTGGAAAGATAGAATAGCCTGACCCAAAAGGTAACACACCCTCCTCCCAAGCACAATGTTGCACCGTGAATTCATTGGACACATCCATTTTCCGCTCGACTTCATGGGACCCAACCCCAACCCCAACCCTAACCCTTAACCCCAACCCTAACCCTAACACTAAACTTAATGCCGATTCTTCCATGCATTTTACCTGAAAGATAGAATAGCCTGACTGAAAAGGTCATACCCTCCTCAAGCACAATGTTGCGCTGTGAATTCATTGGGACACCCATTTTCCGACCCCATGACTCATGGGGACCCAACCCCAACCCCAACCCCAACCCCAACCCTAACCCTCCTCCCAAGCATAATGTTGCCCAGAATTCATGGACACCCCCCCGACTCAAGCCCAACCTCAACCCTAACCTCCCAACCCAACCCCCTAACCCTAACCCAATGCACATCCATCCTTCCATGTAACCTGAACCCAAGAATAAGCCTGACCGAACCCTATACCTCCCAAGCATAATGTTGCACTGTGAATTCATTGGGACATGCTCATTTTCCCCCCGACTTCATGGGGACCCAACCCCAACCCTAACCCAACCCCAACCCCAACCCCAACCCTAACACTCAAACCCCGAATGCTATTCTTCCATGTATTTTACCTGGAAAGATAGAACAGCCTGACTGAAAAGGTCATACCCTCCTAACCACAATGTTGCACTGTGAATCCATTGGAGACATCCATTTTCCGCCTCGACTTCATGGGACCCAACCACCCAACCCTAACCCAACCCTAACCCTAACCCTCAATGCCTCCTAAGCATAATGTTGCGCCAGAACATTGGCGCCGCCCATTCCCTCAACTTCCATGGGGACCCAACCCTAAACCCAACCCTAACCCTAACCCTAACCCTAACCCTTCCCAAGCCTAATGTTGTGCCGTGAATCCATTGGAACCATTCAGACTTCTAGCCGCCCCAACTCATGGGCCAACCCAACCCTAACCCAACCCACCCAACCGCCCCAAGCATAGTGCACTCGAACCGACCCTCATTTCCCCCCTCGACTTCAGGGGACCCCAACCCCAACCCTAACCCCAACCCTAACCCCTAACACTAAACCTTGAATGCGATTCTTCCATGTATTTTACCTAGAAAGATAGAATAGCCTGACTGCAAAAGGTCATACCCTCCCAAGCACAATGTTGCACCGTGAATTCATTGGAGACATCCATTTTCCGCTTCGACTTCATGGGGACCCAACCCTAACCCCAACCCTAACCCCAACCCTAACCCTAACCCTAACCCTAACCCCTAAGCATAATGTTGCGCGTGACATTGCCGACGCTCATTTCGCCCCCACTCATGGGGACCCCAACCCCAACCCCAACCCTAACCCCAACCCTAACCCTAACCCCAACCCTAACCCTAACCCCAACCCCAACCCTCTAACCCCTGAATCCCATTCTTCCATGTATTTTACCTGGAAAGATAGAATACCCTGACCGAAAAGCCTATCCCTCCCAAGCACAATGTTGCGCTGTGAATTCATTGGCGACACCCATTTTCCGCCTCGACTTCATGGGGACCCAACCCAACCCCTAACCCCAACCCCAACCCTAACCCTAACACTAAGCCCTGGGAATTCGATTCTTCCATCTATTTTACCTGGAAACATAGATAGCTGACCCAAAAGGTCATACCCTCCCAAGCACAATGTTGCACTGTGAATTCATTGAGACATCCATTTTCCGCCTCGACTCATGGGGAACCCAACCCCAACCCCTAACCCCCAACCCTAACCCTAACCCCAACCCTAATTCTTCCAATATTTTACCCGAACGATAGATTAACCTGACCCTGAAACCCATACCCCCTAAACCAATGCGCCGTAACCACGGGCCCCACCCATGGGGACCCACCTAACCCCTACCCCCTAACCATAATGTTGAACCGTGAACCTTGGATGACATCCATTTTCCGCCTCGACTCATGGGGACCCAACCCAACCCTAACCCTGAACCCTAACCCAACCCCAACCCCAACACTAAACCCCACAATGCATTCTTCCATGTATTTTACCTGAAAGATAGAATAGCCTGACTGAAAAGGTCATACCCTCCTAAGCACAATGTTGCACTCTGAATTCATTGAGACATCCATTTTCCGCCTCGACTTCATGGGGACCCAACCCCAACCCTTAACCCCAACCCTAACCCCTAACCCTCCCTTCATCTACACGAATGCGATCTCCATGTCTTCTACCGATGGAATACCTGACCGAAAGCTCATACCCCTAAGCACAATGTTGTACTGTGAATTCATTGGTGACATCCATTTTCCGCTGACTCATGGGGTCCAACCAACCCAACCCTAAACCCACCAACCCAACCCTACCCTCCCAAGCATAATGCTGTGCTGTGAATTCATTGGCGTCATTCATTTCCTACCCCGGACTTCATGGGGACCCAACCCTAACTCCAACCCAACCCAATCCCAACCCTAACCCTAAAACCAAAACCCCGAATGCTATTCTTCCATGTATTTTACCTGGAAAGATAGAATAGCCTGACTGAAAAGGTCACACCCTCCCAAGCACAATGTTGCACTGTGAATTCATTGGAGACATCCATTTTCCGCCTCGACTTCATGGGGACCCAACCCCAACCCTAACCCTACCCACCCAACCCCAACCCTAACACTAAACGTTGAATGCGATTCTTCCATGTATTTCACCGGAGACAGAATACCCTACTGAAAAGCCCAACCCACACCCTCCCACACATTGTTGCAGCGAATTCATTGGTGACTCCATTTTCCCTCACTCATGGGGACCCAACCCTAACCCTAACCTAACCCCAACCCCAACCCCAACCCCCTAATGCCACATCCTTCCCTCCTTCCCCGGAAACCCCACCCAAAACCCCCCCCTCCCACACAATGTTCCACCTGAGTCATTACACCATCTTCCGACTCATGGGGACCCAACCCCCAACCCCAGCCCAACCCTAACCCCTCCTCCTAGCATAATGTTGCGGCTGTGAATCATGGGCTACCCCACTCTCACCCCGACTTCATGGGACCCCAACCCCAACCCCAATCCCAACCCCAACCCCAACACTAAACCCTATTCCATTCTTCCATGTATTTTACCTGGAAAGATAGAATAGCCTGACTGAAAAGGTCATATCCTCCCAAGCACAATGTTCCACTGTGAATTCATTGAGACATCCACTTTCCGCCGACTTCATGGGGGGACCTAACCCCAACCCTAACCCTAACCCTAACCCTAACCCTAACCCAACCCTAACCCTCAACCCAACCCTAACCCCATTCTTCCAGATACCATGAAACCTAACACACCCCACCCAAACAACCCCCCCCAACCTCCCAAGCACAATGTTGCACTGTGAATTCATTATTACACCCATTTTCCGCTCCGACTCATTGGGACCCAACCCTAACCCTAACCCCAACCCCAACCCTAACCCTCAACCCTAACCCTAACCTCCAAGCATAATGTCGCGCCTGTGAATTCATTGACACAGCTATTCCCCGCCTCGAACTCCATGGACCCCAACCCTAACCCCAACCCCATCCAACCCTAACCCTAATCCCAACACCTAAACCTCACCCAATGCGGATTCTTCCATGCATTTTACCCGGAAAGATAGAATAGCCTGACTGAAATGCATATACCCTAAGCACAATGTTGCACTGTGAATTCATTGAGACATCCATTTCCGCCTCGACTTCATGGGGACCTAACCCTAACCCTAACCCCACCCCTAACCCTAACCCCAACACTAACCCTAATCTACCCTCCATGTATTACCTGGAAAGATAGAACACCTGACTGAAAAGGTCATAGCCTCCCAAGCACAATGCTGCACTGTGAATTCATTGGGACTTCCATTTTCCGCCCCGACTCATGGGGGACCCAACCTCAATCCCAACCCCAACCCTAACCCCAACACTAAACCCTCAATGCGATTCTTCCATGCATTTTACCTGGAAAGAAGAATCCAACTGAAATGCACGCAACCCTCCCAAGCACAATGTTGCACTGTGAATTCATTGGAGACATCCATTTTCCGCTTGACTTCATGACCCAGGGGACCCAACCCCAACCAACCCAACCCCCGCCCCAACCCCAAGCATAATATTTGTGAATTCATTATACATTTATGTGCCTGCTTCTTGGCGCCATCCCAACCCCAACCCCACCCATCGAACCCTAACACTAAACCCGAATACTATCTTCCATGCATTTTACCGCAAATAGAATAGTCCGACTGAAAAGGTCACATCCCCTCCAAGCACAATGTTGCACTGTGAATCCACGATACATCCATTTTTCAGCCCACTCATGGGACCCTACCCCAACCCAACCCCAAAACCCAACCCCAACCCCAACACCAACCCACAATGCGATTCTTCCATGCTTTTACCTGAAAGATAGAATAGCCTGACTGAAAAGGTCATGACCTCCCAAGTTTAGTGTTGCCTGTGAATTCATTGCTACCTCCTTTCCCTCGACTCATGGGGACCCAACCCTACTCTAACTAATCCCAACCCTAACCCTAACACTAAACCACTTAATGCTCTTCCAAGTAGCCCACCCGGAAAGATAGCATAGTCTGACCGACAAGTCATAGCCCTCCTAAACACAATGTTGCACCGTGAATCTACTAAGACACCCATTTTCCGCTCGACTTCATGGGGACCCAACCCCAACCCTAACCCTAACCCAACCCTAACCCCCAACCCCACCCTAACCCTCCTAAGCATAATGTTGCGCTGTGAATCCATTGCTTACGCTTCATTTTCCTCGACTCATGGGGACCCAACCCCAACCCTAACCCAACCCTAACCCCTAACCCTAACCAACCACCCACCCACCCCCCGGACCCCCCAACCCCCCGCCTAAGCACTGTGAACCTGGGACATCCATTTCCGACTCGACTCAGGGGGACCTAACCCAACCCCAACCCTAACCCCAACCCCAACCCTAACACTAAACCCTAATGCTACTCTTCCATGCATTTTACCTGAAAGATAGAATAGCCTGACTGAAAAGGTCATACCCCCCTCCCAAGCACAATGTTGCACTGTGAATTCATTGGAGACATCCATTTTCCGCTCGACTCCTGGGGACCCAACCCCAACCCCAACCCTAACCCCAACCCCAACCCTAAACCCTAACCCTAACCGACCCCCCAACCCCAAACATAATAGCCACTAGAACAACCCCCCTAACCCATAACCCCACCCCAACAACCCAACCTAATCCCAACACCACTCCAACCCTAAACTCAGCATCCTAACCCCTTACCCCAACCAAACCAAACCTGACCCCAAACCTAACCCTCCTAAGCATAATGTTGTACTGTGAATTCATTGCAGACATTCATTTTCTGCGCTCACTCATGGGGACCCAACCCTAACCCTAACCCAACCCCAACCCCCCTAACACTAATGCTGCCCGTGAATCCATCACCCATTTCCCCTCTCCACTCATGGGACCCAACCCCAAACCCCAACCCAACCCCAACCCAACACTAAACCCACCCACCCAGATTTACCCCAAAGACAACAGCCCGACCAAAAGGTCAACCTCCCAAGCACAATGTTGCACCTGTGAATTACTGGCAACATCCATTTTCCGCCTCGACTCATGGGGACCCAACCCAACCCTAACCCCAACCCAACCCACCCAACCCCAACCCTAACCTCAAACAGCGCCAGACTCACTTCCATGCCATTTTCTAACTCCGGAAAGACAGCTAACATGACCGAACAAGCCCAACCCACACAAACCCTATAACAAACAAGAAAAGACAAAACCCTCCTAACACAATGTTGCACCGTGAAACCATTGGGACAGCCACCTTCCGCCTCGACTCATGGGACCCAACCACCCCAAAAACCCACAACCCAACCCTAACCCAACCCTAACCCTAACCTAATAACCCAACAAAACAAACCCAGAACCGAAAGAAGAATAGCGACGAAAGGTACACCCTCCTAAGCCCCACCGTTGCACCGTGAATTCATTGCGACTCGCTTTCCGCCTCGACTCCTGGGGACCCAACCCCAAGCGCTAACCCTAACCAACCAAAAACCCAACCCCAACACCCTACCCCAACCTCTAAAACCATTAACAAAAAAAAAAAAAATGTATTGCGTGAACTACCAAGGACATCCATTTCCAACCTCGGGACCCCTGATGACCCAACCCCTAACCCTGGAACCCCAACCAACAAAACAAAAAACCCTAACCCTATCCCTCCCACAATGTTGCGCCTGTGAATCATTGGACACATCCATTTCCCGCCTGACTTCATGGGCGACCCAACCCCAACCCCCAACCCCAACCCCATCCCCAACCCCTAACCCTAACCCAAAACACGACCATTCTGCCCCCGTGAAGTCATATGACCGAAGGTCAACCCTTTCTCAATCTCAACTCCATCCGACCCAACCCCCACTGGGGCCCCACCCCCAACCCCAACCCTAACTACACCAACACTAAACACCTAATGCGATTCTTCCAAGCATTTCATCGGAAAGATAGAATAATCGACTGAAAAAGTCATAATTCTCCCAAGCACAATGTTGCACTGTGAATTCATTGGAGATGCCCATTCTCCGCCTCGACTTCACGGGGACCCAACCCAACCCCAACCCCAACCCTAACCCAACCCTAACCCTTACGCCCCCTGCGACCGGCGACGCCGGCCTCCCGCCCCCCGCTCATGGGGACCCACCACTCCCAACCCTAACCCAACCCCAACCCTAACCCAACCCTACCCCAACACCAAACCCCAACCAACCTATCATATCTTCCATGTATTTTACCGGAAAGATAGAATAGCCTGACTGAAAAGGTCACCCCTCCCAAGCACAATGTTGCACTGTGAATTCATTGGAGACATCCATTTTCCGCCTGGACTTCATGGGGACCTAACCCTAACCCTAACCCCAACCCCATCCCTAACCCCAAGCACAATGTTGCCCTGTGAACCACTACACATCCATTCCTCCTCATGCCCAACCCACCAACCTCAACCCCAAAACCTACCCACCCCTCCTAAGCATAATGTTGTGCTGTGAATTCATTGGCGACTCATTTTGCTCCACTTCATGGGGACCCCCCCCCTAACCTAACCCCAACCCTAATCCCAACCCCAACCCCAACCCCAAACCCCCCAATGCCATTCTTCCATGTATTTTACCTGGAAAGATAGAACAGCCTGACTGAAATGGCCATACCCCCCCCCCAAGCACAATGCTGCACTGTGAATTCATTGGAGATATCTATTTTCCGCCTGACTCATGGGGACCCAACCCCCAACCCCAACCCTAACCCTAACCCTACCCCCCCTAACACAACGCCCATTCACTGGTTCTGCCATCTTCCGCCCCCCACCTGGGCATGGAACCCAACCCCCAACCCAACCCTAACCCCCCCTACCCTCCTAAGCATAATGTTGCGCTGTGAATCTACTGGCTCCATCTCACTGCCTCCACTCATGGGGACCCAACCCAACCCTAACCCTCCAACCCACCCCAACCAACCCTATCCCTCCTAAGCATAATGTTGTGCTGTGAACTCATTGGCGCCCATTTTCCCCACCTCGACTCATGGGGACCCACCCCAACCCCAACCCTAATCCCAACCCTAACCCTAACCAACACTAAACCTCGAATGCTATTCTCCACGCATTTTACCTGGAAAGATAGAATAGCCTTGACCGAAAAGGTCATACCCTCCCAAGCACAATGTTGCACTGTGAATTCATTGAGACATCCATTTTCCGCCTGACTTCATGGGGAACAACCCAACCCCAACCCTAACCCTAACCCTAACCCCAACCCCCAACCATAACCCGTGAATCCCTGACTGCATACTTCCATGTATCTTCCTGGAACCCCCCAATCACCCTGACCCAAACAAAACCTCATACCCTCCCAAGCACAATGTTGCACTGTGAATTCATTGGCGAAATCCATTTTCCGCCTGACTCAGGGGACCTGACCCTAACCCTAACCCTAATCCCAACCCCAACCCTAACCCTAAACCCCTAAACCACAATGCCATTCTCCATGTATTTTACCCGAAAGATAGAATAGCCTGACCTGAAAAGGTCATACCTCCCAAGCATAATGTTGAACTGTGAATTCATTGAGACATTCATTTTCGCCTCAACTTCATGGGGACCCAACCCCAACCCTAACCCCAACCCCTAACCCAACCCCTAACCCAAACCAATGCGATTCTTCCATGTATTTTCCCTGAAAGATAGAATAGCTGACTGAAAAGGTCCCCATCTCCGCCCAATAACTGTGAATTCATTGGCGACGTTCATTTTCCGCCTCGGACTTCATGGGGACCCAACCCAACCCACCCAACCCTAACCCTAACCCCAACCCTACCCTACCACAACGACCTCAATCCTGCATCTTCCATTACCTTTCTGGAATCCCCACTACCCTAACCCAACCCCAACCCTACCCTCCCAAGCATAATGTTGCGCCTGTGAATTCATTGGCGACGCTCCATTTTCCGCCTCGACTTCATGGGGACCCAACCCCAACCCTAACCCTAATCCCAACCCCAACCCCTAACACTAAACCTCGAATGCGATTCTTCCATGTATTTTACCTGGAAAGATAGAATAGCCTGACTGAAAAAGGTCATACCCTCCCAAGCACAATGTTTCACTGTGAATTCATTGAGACATCCATTTTCCGCCTTGACTTCATGGGGACCCCCCCAACCCCAACCCAACCCTAACCCCCTAAGCATAATGTTGCGCTGTGAATTCATTGGCTACACCCCCTTTTCCGCCTCAACTCATGGGGACCCAACCCTAACCCTAACCCAACCCTAACCCCAACCCCAACCCTACCCTAACCTCAACCATACCCGCCTCCCTACCTGGAAAGCTAACCCCCTAACTGAAACCCCAACCCTAATCCCCTAAGCAAATGTTGCGCTGTGAATTCATTGCCGACATCCATTTTCCGCCTCACTCATGGGGGACCCAACCCAACCCTAACCCCAACCCCAACCCTACCAACCCTAACCCAACCACTCCTAAGCATAACTTCGAACATACGACTCATCCCACTAGGCCCATCCCAACACTCAGACCAACCCAACCCTACAACCCAACCCCAACCCTACACTAACCTCGAATTCGATTCTTCCATGCATTTTACCTGGAAAGATAGAATAGCCTGACTGAAAAGGTCATACCCTCCCAAGCACAATGTTGCACTGTGAATTCACTGGAGACATCCATTTTCCGCTCGACTTCATGGGGACCCAACCCTCAACCCTAACCCCAACCCCAACCCTAACCCTAACCCTAACCCACCCCAAGCATAATGTTCCTGCTGTGAATTCATTGGCGAGATTCATTTTTCCGCCCGACTCAAGGGGACCAACCCCAAACCCAACCCTAACCCTACCCAACCACCCCCAACCCGAACCACAACCCCACTCCTGACTCATGGGACCCAACCCCAACCCCAACCCAACCCAACCCTAACCCTCCTCCTAAACACAATGTGTGCTGTGAATTCATTGGCTACATCCCATTTTCTCCTCCGACTTCATGGGGACCCAAACCCAACCCCAACCCTAATCCCAACCCTAACCCTAACACTAAACCCCGAATGCCATTCTTCCATGTATTTTACCTGGAAAGATAGAATAGCCTGACTCAAAAGGTCATACCCTCCCAAGCACAATGTTGCACTGTGAATTCATTGGAGACATCCATTTTCCGCCCGACTCATGGGGACCCAACCCAACCCTAACCCTAACCCTAAGCCTACCCCCCAACCCACCGAATGCGATTCTTCCATGCATTCCTGAAAGATAGAATCGCCCTGACTTCCGTTCTCCTTCTTCCCAACCTAACCCTACCCCCCTAAGCATAATGTTGTGCTGTGAATTCATTGGCGACATTCATTTTCTACCTCGACTTCATGGGGACCCAACCCTACCCTAACCCCAAACCCTAACCCCAACCCTAACCCTCCTAAGCATAAGTTGCACTGTCAATTCCTTGAGACATTCATTTTCTACTCTAGACTCATGGGACCCAACCCAATCCCAACCCCTAACCCTAACACTAAACCCCTATCGTTCTTCCATGTACTTGGAAAGATAGAATAGCCTGACTGAATCATACCCCCCCAAGCACAATTTTGCACTGTGAATCCATTGGAGACATCCATTTCCGCTTCGACTTCATGGGGAACTAACCCTATTCCTAACCCTAACCCCAACCCTAACCTAACCCCAACCCTAAACCTGCTAAGGCAATTCTTCCACCTACTTTACCGGGAAAGATAAGAATAGCCTGACTGAAGGTCATACCCCTCCTAAACACATAATGTTGCACTGTGAATTCATTGAGACATCCATTTTCCGCTTGACTTCATGGGGACCTAACCTAACCCTAACCCAACTCTAACCCCAACCTCCTACTACATATTCTGCTGTAATCACTCGCTCCCCTGACTGGGACACCCTAACCCTAACCCAACCCCAACCCTAACCCCCTGAACCATTGTATTCTTCATGTATTTTACCTGAAAGATAGAATAGTCCGACTGAAAGGTCCCAGCCCTCCCAAGCACAATGTTGCACTGTGAATTCATTGACAGACATCCATTTTCAGCCCGACTCATGGGGACCCAACCCCAACCCCAACCCCAACCCCAACCCTAACCCCAACCCACCCCTCCAAGCATAATGTTGCGCTGTGAATTCATTGCAGACATCATTTCCTCCTCACTTCATGGGGCCCAACCTGACCCAACCTCCCTAATCCCAACCCTAACCCCTAACCCTCCCCTCCACTTACCAGGGCCCAACCCTAATCCCAACCCTAACCCCTAACACTAAGGCCCCTCAATGCTATTCTTCCATGTATTTTACTGGAAGATAGAAAGCCTGACCGAAATCATCCCTCCTAAGCACAATGTTGCACTGTGAATTCATTGGATAAATCCATTTTCTGCTTTGACTTCAGGGGACCCAACCCCAACCCCAACCCTACCCTACCACCCTACCCTAACCCTACCTAACCTGAAGCATCCTTCTTTAACCTATCCCCTCCAAGCATAATGTTGCACTGTGAATTCATTGGCGACATTCATTTTCCGCCCCGACTTCATGGGGACCCAACCCCAACCCTAATCCCAACCCCAACCCTAAACCCAACCCTACCGTCCAAGATTACTTGAGAGCAGCCCAACCTAACCCACCCCCCAAATCAACCTAACCTGTCCTCTAAGCATAATGTTGCACTGTGAATTCATGGCAGACATTCATTTTTCCTCGACTTCATGGGGACCCAACCAACCCAACCCTAATCCCAACCCTAACCCTAACACTAAACCCCAATCGATTCTTCCATGTATTTTACCTGGAAAGATAGAATAATGACTGAAAAGGTCATACCCTCCTCCCAACAAAATGTTGCACTGTGAATTCATTGCAGACATCCATTTTCCGCCCGACTTCATGGGGACCTAACCCCCACCCTAATCCTAACCCAATCAACCCTAACACTAAACCCTAATGCTATTCTTCCATGCATTTTAACCTTGAATGTCTACTGAACCCTGCACAATTCATTCCCAAGACATCCATTTTCCATTCCTCGACTTCAAAGGGACCCAACCCCAACCCTAACCCCAACCCCAACCCTAACCCCCACCCCCAACCCCCCACCCCTACCCCTAAGCAGTCACCATTGAATTGCACTGTGAATTCACACATCCATTTTCCGCCTCAACTTCATGGGGACCCAACCCCAACACTAACCTAATCCCCAACCCTAACCCACTAAACCTCAATGCGATTCTTCCAGTATTTTACCTGGAAAGATAGAATAGCCGACTGAAAAGGTCACACCCTCCTAAACAAAATGTTGCACTGTGAATTCACCCAGACATCCATTTTTCGCTCGACTTCAGGGGACCTAACCCCAACCCTAACCCCAACCCCAACCCTACCCTCTCTCTAAGCAAATGAATGCAACCCTCAATTCATTCCCATGCCTCATTTCACCGACTCAATGGGGACCTTACCCACCCTAACCCTAGCCCTAACTATCCTAACCCTACCCTCCAAGCATAATGTTGCGCTGTGAATTCATGGCGACATTCATTTTTCCTCCCTCGACTTCATGGGGCCCCAACCTAACCCCAACCCTAACCCTAACCCCAACCCTAACCCTAACACTAAACCTCGACATATATTCTTCCATGTATTTTACCTGAAAGATAGAATAGTCTGACTGAAAAGGTCATAGCCTCCTAAACACAATGTTGCACTTTGAATTCATTGAGACATCCATTTTCCGCTCGACTTCATGGGGATCTAACCCCAACCCAACCCTAACCCTAACCCAACCCCCTAACCCTAACCCGTCCAATTTTACCTGGAAGCATAATGCTAACTGACGAATTCACCGTTAATGACACTCATGGGCCTCATCCTGACCCCCATAACCCAACCCTACCCAACCCTAACCCTGACCCTAACCCCCCCTACCCTAACCCGGAACCCCCCAAACCCCCCCACCCCTAACCCTACCTCCTAAGCACTATGTTGCACTGTGGATCATTGGGACACTCATTTCGCCTCGACTTCATGGGGACCCAACCCAACCCCAACCCTAACCCCAACCCTAACCCTAACACTAAACCTCATCGCATTCTTCCATGTATTTACAGGAAGATAGAATAGTCTGACTGGTCATACTCCTCCTAAGCACAATGTTGCACTGTGAATTCATTAGACATCCATTTTCTGCTCGACTTCATGGGGACCCAACCCTAACCCCAACCCTAACCCCAACCCTAACCCCTCACCCCTCCTACATCAGCTTGCGTGAACTATTGAGACACCATCTCTTCACTCATGGGACCTTAATCCTAATGCAGCCGCCACTTCCTCAAACCCCCTAAGCCCTAACCCTCCTCTAAGCATAATGTTACGCTGTGAATTCATTGGCGGGCATCTCATTTTCTGCCTCTCGACTTCATGGGGACCCTAACCTAATCCTAACCTAACCCTAATCCCAACCCAGTAACCCTAACACTAAACCTCGAATATGATTCTTCCCATGTATTTTACCTGGAAAGATAGAATAGTCTGACTGAAAAGGTCATAGCCCTCCCTAAGCACAATGTTGCACTGTGAATTCATTGGAGACATCCATTTTCAGCTTAGACTTCATGGGGACCCTAACCCTAACCCCAACCCCAACCCTAAACCTAACCTAACCCTATCCCTCCTAAGCATAATGTTGCAGCTGTGAATTCATTGGAGACTTTCATTTTCTCTCCTCGACTTCATGAGGACCCAACCCCTAACGCCTAACCCCAATCCCTAACCCTAACCTAACCCTAAACCTTCCTGAAAAGCATAATAGCGATGACTGAGCTTCATCGACATGTCATTTTACCTGGACAACTTGAAGGGCCCAGCCTAACCCTAACCCAAACCCCTAACCCTAACCCTACCCCTCCCTAAGCATAATGTTGCGCTGTGAATTCATTGGCATCATCCATTTTCTGATTCGACTTCATGGGGACTTAACACTAACCTTACCTAACCTAATCCCAACCTAACCCCCTAACACTAAACTTGAATGCGATTCTTCCATGTATTTTACCTGGAAAGATAGAATAACCTGACTGAAAAGGTCATACCCTCCCTAAGCACAATGTTGCACTTTCAATTCATTGAGATAGGATCCATTTTGCCGCCTTCGACTTCATGGGGACCTAACCTAACCCCAACTGACTTCAAACCTAACCTAACCCTATCCTCCTAAGCATAATGTTGCGCTGTGAATTCATTGGCGACATTCATTTTCTACCTCGACTTCATGGGGACCTAACCTAACTTACCCTAACCCTATCCCTAACCCTAGCCCTATCCCTCCTAAGCATAATGTTGTGCTGTCAGTTCATTGCAGACATCCATTTTCTGCTTCGACTTCATGGAGCCTAAACCTCACCCTAAGCCTAACCCTAATCCTAACCTAACCCTATCTCTCCTAAGCACTTCAATGTTGGCGTTATTCATTGCATCTTTCATTTCCTGATACTCGACTTCATGGGGACCTCACCCTAACCCTAACCCTAATCCCAACCCTAACCCTAACACTAAACCTCGAATGCGATTCTTCCATGTATTTTACCTGGAAAGATAGAATAGCCTGACTGAAAAGGTCATACCCTCCTAAGCACAATGTTGCACTGTGAATTCATTGCAGACATCCATTTTCCACCTCGACTTCATGGGGGACCCTAACCTAACCCCTAACCCTATCCCTCCTAAGCATAATGTTGTGCTGTAATTCATTGGCGACATTCATTTTCTTCCTCGACTTCATAGGGACCCAACCTAACCTAACCCCTAACCCTAACCGTAACACCCCTCTCCGTCTCAAAGCCCTTCGTAAGACATCCATTTCCCCTTCGACTTCATGAGGACCTAAACCTAACCCTCCTAACCCCCTTCCCTAACCCTCTCCTAAGCACTAATGTGTGCTGTGAATTCATTGTGACATTCATTTTCTGCTCAGACTTCATGGGGACCTAAGCCCTAACCCTAACCCCTAATCCCAAACCTAACCCTAACACTAAACCTTTTAGATACGATTCTTCCATGTATTTTACCTGGAAAGATAGAATAGCCTGACTGAAAAGGTCATACCCTCCTAAGCAAAATGTTGCACTGTGAATTCATTGGAGACATCCATTTTCTGCCTCGACTTCATGGGGACCTAACCTAACCTAACCCCAAACGTATTTAACCCTAACCCTCCCAGGGTGGGCATAACTAATGTTGCGCCTGTGAATTTTAAAATTTGACAGCAGACGGGTCATTACGATTTCTGCAAAATCCTCGACTTCATGGTGGAAATGCCCATTACAAGTCAAGTAAATAGAATGCAATCATAACCCTAAACCTAACTGTACTAATCTTGCTGATTAAAGCCAACGGGCCGGATGTGGCCTACCTAACCTTACTAACCTCTAAGCATAATGTTGCGGCAATTCATTAATCCATTTCTGAATCGACTGCCTAACCTCCCTAACCCTAACCCTCCTAAACCTCGCATAATGTTTTTATGGAAAGATAGAATAGCTGTGAATTCACAATGTTGCACTGTGAATTCATTAGACATTCATTTTTTCTGCCTAGTCTTCAGGGACCTAACCCTAATCCTAACCCTCAACCCCAACGGTAACCCTAACACCTAACCCGAATGCGATTCTTCCATGTGACTTTTACCTGGAAACAAGATAGAATAGTCTGACTGAAAATCAAGTCATACCCTCCTAAGCACAATGTTGCAATCATGTGAATTCATTGCATCAAACCTTAATCCATTTTCCGCCAACGGGCCGGATTCCTGCGGGCCGTGGTTTGCCCCACCCCTGCCCTAACCCTAACCCTCAAGCATAATGCTGTGTTCTGTGACATTCATTTTCTGCCTAAGGCCCAACCTAACCTAACCCTCATCCCAACCTAACCCTAACACTAAACCTCGAATGCGATTCTTCCATGTATTTTACCTGGAAATAGAATAGCCTGACTGAGAAGGTCATACCCCTCCTAAGCACAATGTTGCACTGTGAATTCATTGGAGACATCCATTTTCCAGCTTCACTTCACTGGGGACCTAACCCTAACCCTAACCCAATCCCCAACCGTAACCCACTAAACCTCAGTCGATTCTTCCTGTATTTTACCTGGAAAGATGAAATAGCCCTAACTGAGAAGGTCATGCCCTCCTAAGCACAATGTTGCACTGTTGAATCCATTGGAGACATCGATTTTCTGCTTTGACTTCTGTGGAGACCTAACCCTAACCCTAACCCTACCCCTACCTAACCCTAACCGTAACCCTAATCCCAACACATTAACCCTTTATAACCCTATCCCTCCTAAGCATAATGTTGCACTACTGTGAATTCATTGGCGATTCATTTTCTGCCTCGACTTCATGGGGACCCTAACCTAATCCTAACCTCAACCCCAAACGTAACCCTAACCCTAACCTAACCCTATCCCTCTTTACCTCTAAGCATAATGTTGCGCTGTGAATTCATTAGCGACATTCATTTTCTGCCTTGTCTTCATGGGGACCCAACCTAACCCTAACCCTAATCCCAACCCTAACCTAACACTAAACCTCGCATGCGATTCTTCCATGTATTTTACCTGGAAATATAGAATAGCAACCTGACTGAAAAGGTCACACCCCTCCTAAGCACAATGTTGCACTGTGAATTCATTGGAGACATCCATTTCCGCCTCGACTTCATGGGGACCCTAGCTAACCCCAACCCCAACTCGTAACCCAAGCCTTAACCCTAACCCTATCCCTCCTAAGCATAATGTTGCACTGTGAATTCATTGGCATCGTTCATTTTCTGTCTCGATTTCATGGGGACCTAAACCTAATCCTAACCTAATCCCAACCCTAACCCCTAACACTAAACCTCTCGAATGCGATTCTTCCATGTATTTTACCTGGAAAGATAGAATAGCCTGACTTAGGAGGTCATCACCCTCCTAAGCACAATGTTGCACTGTGATTCATTGGATACATCCATTTTCCGCTTGACTTCATGGGGACCTAACCCTAACCCTAACCCCACCCCTACCCCTACCCTACCTACCCTACCCTAACCCTAATCCCAGACAGTAACCCCTAACTAACCCTATCCCTCCTAAGCACAATGTTTGCACTGTGAATTCATTGGCGACATTCATTTTTCTGCTTCGAGTTCATGGGGACCTAACCTAATCCTAACATCAACCCCAAACGTAACCCTAACCTAACCCTATCCCTCCTAAGCATAATGTTGCGCTGTGAATTAATTAGCGACATTCATTTTCTGCCACTCGTCTTCATGGGGCCCAACCCTAACCCTAACACTAAACCTGAATTGATTCTTCCATGTATTTTACCTGGAAATATAGAATAGTCTGACTGAAGCTCATACCCCTCCTAAGCACAATGTTGCATTATGAATTCATTGAGAACATCGATTTTCTGCTTTGACTTCATAGAGACCTAACCCCTAACCCTAACCCTAATCCCAACCTAACCCTAAACCTGAATACGATTCTTCTATGTATTTTACCTGGAAAGATAGAATAGTCCGACTGAAAGGACATAGCCCTCCCTAAGCAAAATGTTGCACTGTGAATTCATTGCAGACATCCATTTTCCACTTCGACTTCATGGGGACCTAACCCTAACCTTTAACGCTTGTGCCTATTAACCCTCCTCCCTAGCATAATGTTGCGCTGTGTATTCATTGGCGACATTCATTTCTTCCATCGACTTCATGGGGCAACCCCAACCATAACCTAACCTAACCTAACCCCTAATCCCTACCTAACCCTTACCGTAACCCTCCTAAGCATAATGTTGCGCTGTGAATTCATTGGCATCATTCATTTTCTGATTCGACTTCATGGGGACCTAACCCTAATCCCAAACCTAACCCTAACACTAAACCTCGAATGCGATTCTTCCATGTTTTTACCTGGAAAGATAGAAAAGCCTGACTGAGAAGGTCATACCCTCCTAAGCACAATGTTGCACTGTGAATTCATTGGATACATCAATTTTCTGCTTCGACTTCATGGGGACCTAACCCTAACCTAACCCTAATCCCAACCGTAACCCTAACACTAAACCTCGAATGCGATTCTTCCATGTATTTTACCTGGAAAGATAGAATAGTCTGACTGAAAAAGTCATACTCCTCCTAAGCACAATGTTGCACTGTGAATTCATTGGATACATCCATTTTCCTTCAACTTCATGGGGATCTAATCCTAACTCCTAACCCTATACCTCCCTAAGCATAATGTTGCGCTGTGAATTCATTGGCGACATTCATTTTCTTCCTCGACTTCATGGGGCCTAACCTAACCCTAACCCCAACCCCAAACATAACCCTAACCCTATCCTAACCCTAACCTTATCCCTCCTAAGCATAATGTTGCAGCTGTGAATTCATTGCCAACACTCATTTTCTCCTCGACTTCATGGGGCCCAACCCTAACCTAACCCTATCCCTAATCCCAACCTAACCCTAACACTAAACCTCGAATGCTTTTCTTCCATGTATTTTACCTGGAAATATAGAATAGCCTGACTGAAAAGGTCATAGCCCTCCTAAGCAAAATGTTGCACTGTGAATTCATTGCAGACATCCATTTTCCGCTTCGACTTCATGGGGACCTAACCCCTAACCTAACCCTAACCCTATCCGTCCTAAGCATAATGTTATGCTGTCAATTCATTACAGAACATCCATTTTCTGCTTCGACTTCATGGGGACCTAACCTCACTAACCCAAATCCTAACCCTAACCCTATCCCTCCTAAGCATAAAGTTATGCTGTTAATTCATTAGCGACGTTCATTTTCATACCGACTTCATGGAGACCTAACCCTAACCTAACCCTAATCCCATGCCCTAACCTAACACTAAACCTCGAATACGATTCTTCCATGTATTTTACCTGGAAAGATAGAATAGTCTGACTGAAAAGGTCATAGCCCTCCTAAGCAAAAATGTTGCACTGTGAATTCATTGCAGACATCCATTTTCGCTTCGACTTCATGGGGACCTAACCTCAATAACCCTAACCCTAACCCTAACGCTAAGACTATCCCTCCTAAGCATAATGTTGCGCTGTGAATTCATTGGCGTACATTCATTTTCTTCCTCGACTTCATGGGGCCCAACCTAACCCTAACCCTAACCTAACCGTAACCTAAACCTACCCCTAACCCCTACCTAACCCTAACCCTAACCCTCCTAAGCATAATGTTGCGCTGTGAATTCATTGGCATCATTCATTTTCTGATTCGACTTCATGGGGACCCTAACCTAATCCCAACCCTAACCTAACACTAAACCTCGAATGCGATTCTTCCATGTATTTTACCTGGAAAGATAGAATAGCCTGACTGAGAAGGTCATACCCCTCCTAAGCACAATGTTGCACTGTGAATTCATTGCAGACATCCATTTTCCGCTTCGACTTCATGGGGACCTAACCCTAACCCTAACACTAAAACTAAACCTCGAATGCGATTCTACCTGGAAAGATAGAATAGTCTGACTGAAAAAAGTCATACTCTTCCTAAGCACAATGTTGCACTGTGAATTCATTGGATACATCCATTTTCGCTTCAACTTCACGGGATCTAATCCCAACCCTAACCCTAACCCCTAACCCTATACCTCCCTAAGCATAATGTTGCGCTGTGAATTCATTGGCAACATTCATTTTCTTCCTCGACTTCATGGGGACCTAATCCTAACCCTAACCCCAACCCCAAACATAACCCTAACCCTATCCCTAACCTAACCTTATCCCTCCTAAGCATAATGTTGCGCTGTGAATTCATTGCCAACACTCATTTTCTGCCTCGACTTCATGGGGCCCAACCCTAACCCTAACCTAACCTAACCCTAATCCCAACCTAACCCTAACACTAAACCTCGAATGCTTTTCTTCCATGTATTTTACCTGGAAATATAGAATAGCCTGACTGAAAGGTCATACCCCTCCTAAGTACAATGTTTCACTGTGAATTCATTGGAGACATCCATTTTCTGCCTCGACTTCATGGGGACCTAACCCTCCTAAGCATAATGTTGCACTGTGAATTCATTGGCATCGTTCATTTTCTGACTTCGACTTCATGGGGACCTAACCCTAATCCTAACCCTAACCTAATCCCAACCCTAACCCTAACACTAAACCTCGAATGCGATTCTTCTATGTATTTTATCTGGAAAGATAGAATAGTCTGACTGAAAAGGTCATACCCTCCTAAACAAAATGTTGCACTGTGGATTCATTGCAGACATCCCTTTTCCACTTCGACTTCATGGGGACCTAACCCTAACCTAACACTAAAACTCGAATGCGATTCTACCTGGAAAGATAGAATAGCCTGACTGAAAAGCTCATAGCCCTCCTAAGCACAATGTTGCACTGTGAATTCATTGGAGACATCCATTTTTCAGCTTCGACTTCATGGGGACCTAAACCTAACCCTAACACCAACACCAACCCCAAACCTAACCCTAACCCTAACCTATCCCTCCTAAGCATAATGTTGCGCTGTGAATTCATTGGCAACATTCATTTTCTTCCTCTCGACTTCATGGGGCCCAACCCTAACCCTAACCCCCTAATCCCTACCCTAACCCTAACCCTTCTAAGCATAATGTTGCCGCTGTGAATTCATTAACATCGTTCATTTTCTGATTCGACTTCTTGGGGACCTCACCCTAACCCTAATCCCAACCCGAACCCTAACACTAAACCTCGAATGCAATTCTTCCATGTATTTTACCTGGAAAGATAGGTAAAATCTTTCTGACTGAAAAGGTCATACCGCTTCCTAAGTACAATGTCGCACTGTGAATTCATTGGATACATCCATTTTCCGTTTCGACTTCATGGGGATCTAACCCTAACCCTATCCTCCTAAGCATAATGTTGTGCTGTGAATTCATTGGCGACGTTCATTTTCCACCTCGACTTCATGGGGACCTAACCCTACCCTAACCCTAACCCTAATCCCAACCCTAACCTAACCCTAACCCCTATCCGTCCCTAAGCATAATGTTGTGCTGTCAATTCATTGCAGACATTTTCTGCAATGGGGACCTAACCCTAATCCTAACCCTAACCCTAATCCCAACCCTAACCCTAACACTAAACCTCGAATACAATTCTTCCATGTATTTTACCTGGAAAGATACAATAGTCTGACTGAAAAGGTCATAGCCCTCCTAAGCAAAATGTTGCACTGTGAATTCATTGCAGACATCCATTTTCCGCTTCGACTTCATGAGGATCTACCCCTAACCCTAACCCTAACCTTAACGCTTCAGGGAGCCCAACCCTAACCCTACCCCTACCCTAACCCTAACCCTAATCCCAACCGTAACCTAAGCCTAACCCTATCCCTCCTAAGCATAATGTTGCACTGTGAATTCATGGGCGACATTCATTTTCTGCCTCGACTTCATGGGGCCCAACCCTAACCCTAACCCTAACCCTAACCCTAATCCCAACCCTAACCCTAACACTAAATCTCGAATGCGATTCTTCCATGTATTTTACCTGGAAAGATAGAATAGTCTGACTGGAAAGTTCACACCCCTCCTAAACAAAATGTTGCACTGTGGATTCATTGCAGACATCCATTTTCCGGTTCGACTTCATGGGGACCTAACCCTAACCCTAACCCTAACCCTAATCCCAACCCTAACCCTAACACTAAACCTGGAATGTGATTCTTCCATGTATTTTTCCTGGAAAGATAGAATAGCCTGACTGAAAAGTCATACCCTCCTAAGTACAATGTTACAAGGTGGATTCATTGCAGACATCCATTTTCCACTTCGACTTCATGGGGACCTAACCTAACCCTAACCCTAACCCCAACCCCAACCCTAACCCTATCCCTCCTAAGCAAAATGTTGCACTGTGAATTTATTGCAGACATCCATTTTCCGCTTCGACTTCATGGGGACCTAACCCTAACACTAACGGTAACCCTATCCCTCCTAAGCATAATGTTGCACTGTGAATACATTGGCGACATTCATTTTCTTCCTCGACTTCATGGGGCCCAACCCTAACCCTAATCCCAACCCTAACCCTAACATTAAACCTCGAATATGATTCTTCCATGTATTTTACCTGGAAAGATAGAATAGTCTGACTGAAAAGGTCATAGGCCTCTTAAGCAAAATGTTGCACTGAGAATTCATTGCAGACATCAATTTTCCGCTTCAACTTCATGGGGATCTAACCCTAACCCTAACCCTAACGCTAACCCTATCCCTCCTAAGCATAATGTTGCGCTGTGAATTCATTGGCGACATTCATTTTCTTCCTCGACTTCATGGGGCCCAACCCTAACCCTAACCATAACCCTAACCCTAACCCTACCCCTAACCCCTACCTTAACCCTAACCCTCCTAAGCATAATGTTGCGCTGTGAATTCATTGGCATCGTTCATTTTCTGATTCGAATTCATGGGGACCTAACCCTAACCCTAACCCTAATCCCAACCGTAACCCTAACACTAAACCTCGAATGCGATTCTTCCATGTATTTTACCAGGAAAGATAGAATAGTCTGAGTGAAAAGGTCATACTCCTCCTAAGCACAATGTTGCACTGTGAATTCATTGGAGACATCCATTTTCTGCTTTGACTTCATGGGGACCTAACCCTAACCCTACCCCTACCCCTACCCCTAACCCCTAACCCCTACCCTAACCCTATCCCTCCTAAGCATGATGTTGCGCTGTGAATTCATTGGCGACATTCATTTTCTGCCTCGACTTCATGTGGCCCAACCCTAACCCTAACCCTAACCCTAATCCCAACCGTAACCCTAACACTAAACCTCGAATGCGATTCTTCCATGTATTTTACCTGGAAATATAGAATAGCCTGACTGAAAAGGTCATACCCCTCCTAAGTACAATGTTGCACTGTTAATTCATTGGAGACATCCATTTTCGGCCTCAACTTCATGGGGACCTAAGCCTAACCCTAAGCCTATCCCTCCTAAGCATAAGGTTGCGCTGTGAATTCATTGGCATCGTTCATTTTCTGACTCGACTTCATGGGGACCTAACCCTAATCCTAACCCTAACCCTAATCCCAACCCTAACCCTAACACTAAACCTCGAATGCGATTCTTCCATGTATTTTACCTGGAAAGATAGAATAGCCTGACTGAAAAAGTCATACCCCTCCTAAGTACAATGTTACAAGGTGGATTCATTGCAGACATCCATTTTCCACTTCGACTTCATGGGGACCTAACCCTAACCCTAACCCTAACCCCAACCCCAACCCTAACCCTATCCCTCCTAAGCAAAATGTTGCACTGTGAATTTATTGCAGACATCCATTTTCCGCTTCGACTTCATGGGGACCTAACCCTAACACTAACGGTAACCCTATCCCTCCTAAGCATAATGTTGCACTGTGAATACATTGGCGACATTCATTTTCTTCCTCGACTTCATGGGGCCCAACCCTAACCCTAATCCCAACCCTAACCCTAACATTAAACCTCGAATATGATTCTTCCATGTATTTTACCTGGAAAGATAGAATAGTCTGACTGAAAAGGTCATAGGCCTCTTAAGCAAAATGTTGCACTGAGAATTCATTGCAGACATCAATTTTCCGCTTCAACTTCATGGGGATCTAACCCTTACCCTAACCCTAACGCTAACCCTATCCCTCCTAAGCATAATGTTGCGCTGTGAATTCATTGGCGACATTCATTTTCTTCCTCGACTTCATGGGGCCCAACCCTAACCATAACCATAACCCTAATCCCAACCCTAACCCTAACACTAAACCTCGAATTTGATTCTTCCATGTATTTTACCTGGAAAGATAGAATAGCCTGACTGAAAAGGTCATACCCCTCCTAAGCACAATGTTGCACTGTGAATTCATTGGATACATCAATATTCCGCTTCAAATTCATGGTGACCTAACCCTAACCCTAACCCTAATCCCAACCCTAACCCTAACACTAAACCTCGAATGCGATTCTTCCATGTATTTTACCTGGAAAGATAGAATAGCCTAACTGAAAAGATCATACCCCTCCTAAGTACAATGTTGCACTGTGAATTCACTGCAGACATCCATTTTCCGCTTCGACTTCATGGGGACCTAATCCTAACCCTAACCATAACCCTAATACCAACCCTAACCCTAGCACTAAACCTCAAATATAATTCTTCTATGTATTTTACCTGGAAAGATATAATAGTCTGACTGAAAAGGTCATAGGCCTCCTAAGCAAAATGTTGCACTGTGAATTCATCGCAGACATCCATTTTCCGCTTCGACTTCATGGGGATGTAACCCTAACCCTAACCCTAACCCTAACGCTAACCCTATCCCTCCTAAGCATAATGTTGCGCTGTAAATTCATTGGCGACATTCATTTTCTTCCTCTACTTCATGGGGCCCAACCCTAACCCTAACCCTAACCCTACCCCTAACCCCTACCTTAACCCTAACCCTAACTCTCCTAAGCATAATGTTGCACTGTGAATTCATTGGCGACATTCATTTTCTTCCTCGACTTCATGGGGCCCAACCCTAACCATAAACCTAATCCTAACCCTAACCCTACCCCTAACCCCTACCCTAACCCTAACCCTCCTAAGCATAATGTTGTGCTGTGAATTCATTGGCATTGTTCATTTTCTGATTCGACTTCATGGGAACCTAACCCTAACCCTAATCCCAACCCTAACCCTAACACTAAACCTCGAATGCGATTCTTCCATGTATTTTACCTGGAAAGATAGAATAGCCTGACTGAAAAGATCATACCCCTCCTAAGTACAATGTTGCACTGTGAATTCACTGCAGACATCCATTTTCCGCCTCGACTTCATCGGGACCTAACCCTAACCCTAACCCTATCCCTCCTAAGCACGATGTTGCGCTGTGAATTCATTGGCGACATTCATTTTCTTCCTCGACTTCATGGGGACCAACCCTAACCATAACCCTAACCCTACCCCTAACCCCTACCCTAACCCTAACCCTATCCCTCTTAAACAGAATGTTGCGCTGTGAATTCATTGGCGACATTCATTTTCTGCCTCGACTTCATGGGTCCCAACCCTAACCCTAACCCTAATCCTAATCCCAACCCTAACCCTAACACTAAACCTCGAATGCGATTCTTCCATGTATTTTACCTGGAAAGATAGAATAGCCTGACTGAAAAGGTCATACCCCTCCTAAGTACAATGTTGCACTGTGAATTCATTGGAGACATCCATTTTCCGCCTCGACTTCATGGGGACCTAACCCTAACCCTATCCCTCCTAAGCACAATGTTGCACTGTGAATTCATTGGATACATCCACTTTCCGCTTCAACTTCATGGGGACCTAACCCTAACCCTAACCCTAACCCTAATCCCAACCCTAACCCTATCTCTAAACCTCGAATGCGATTCTTCCATGTATTTTACCTGGAAAGATAGAATAGTCTGTCTGAAAAGGTCACACCCCTCCTAAACAAAATGTTGCACTGTGGATTCATTGCAGACATCCATTTTCCGCTTCGACTTCATGGGGATCTAACCCTAACCCTAACTCTAACGCTAACCCTATCCCTCCTAAGCATAATGTTGCGCTGTGAATTCATTGGCGACATTCATTTTCTTCCTCGACTTCATGGGGCCCAACCCTAACCATAACCCTAACCCTACCCCTAACCCCTACCCTAACCCTAACCCTATCCCTCCTAAGCATAATGTTGCGCTGTGAATTCATTGGCGACATTCATTTTCTTCCTCGACTTCATGGGGACCAACCCTAACCATAACCCTAACCCTAACCCTACCCCTAACCCCTACCCTAACCCTAACCCTATCCCTCCTAAGCATAATGTTGCGCTGTGAATTCATTGGCGACATTCATTTTCTGCCTCGACTTCATGGGGCCCAACCCTAACCCTAACCCTAATCCCAACCCTAAACCTAACACTAAACCTCGAATGCGATTCTTCCATGTATTTTACAAGGAAAGATAGAATAGTCTGACTGAAAAGGTCACACCCTTCCTAAACAAAATGTTGCACTGTGGATTCATTGCAGACATCCATTTTCCGCCTCGACTTCATGGGGACCTATCCCTAACCGTAAACAAAACCCTAATCCCAACCCTAACCCTAGCACTAAACCTCGAATGCGGTTCTTCCATGTATTTTTCCTGGAAAGATAGAATAGCCTGACTGAAAAACTCATACCCCTCCTAAGTACAATGTTACAATGTGGATTCATTGCAGACATCCATTTTCCGCTTCGACTTCATGGGGACCTAACCCTAACCCTAACACTAACGCTAACCCTATCCCTCCTAAGCATAATGTTGCGCTGTGAATACATTGGCGACATTCATTTTCTTCCTCGACTTCATGGGGCCCAACCCTAACCCTAACCCTAACCCTAATCCCAACCCTAACCCTAACACTAAACATCGAATGCGATTCTTCCATGTATTTTACCAGGAAAGATAGAATAGTCTGACTGAAAAGGTCATACTCCTCCTAATCACAATGTTGCACTGTGAATTCATTGGAGACATCCATTTTCTGCTTTGACTTCATGGGGACCTAACCCTAACCCTACCCCTACTCCTACCCCTACCCTAACCCTAATCCCAACCGTAACCCTAACCCTAACCATAACCCTAACCCTATCCCTCCTTAGCATAATGTTGCGCTGTGAATTCATTGGCGACATTCATTTTCTGCCTCGACTTCATGGGGACCTAACCCTAACCCTAACCCCAACACTAAACATAACCCTAACCCTATCCCTCCTAAGCATAATGTTGCACTGTGAATTCATTGGCGACATTCATTTTCTTCCTCGACTTCATGGGGCCCAACCCTAACCCTAACCCTAATCCCAATCCTAACCCTAACACTAAACCTCGAATGCGATTCTCCCATGTATTTTACCTGGAAAGATAGAATAGCCTGACTGAAAAGGTCATACCCCTCCTAAGCACAATGTTGCACTGTGAATTCATTGGATACATCCATTTTCCGCTTCAACTTCATGGGGACCTTACACTAACCCTAATCCCAACCCTAACCCTAACACTAAAACTCGAATGCGATTCTTCCATGTATTTTACCTGGAAAGATAGAATAGTCTGACTGAAAAGGTCATACCCCTCCTGTTAGGGATAACATTGTTTACCCTAACTGGTTTGGTTATAAATAATAAATATGGTTTCATGGTTTGTTTAGTTAAAGTGTCTGTAACTTTAACAGTAAGAAAGTAATTAAGGGTCTGGATGTAAAAGCACTATATTAGAAGCGAGGCATTTGCAGCTTGCTCGCTCTCTGGCTAGAAGATCCCTAATTACTGGATGACTGATGACTGCGTTCTTGCTTAAACGGGGAGTGAAGAAGTGTGTTGATATTTCTCAACGGAGAGAAAATAAAGATTGGACAGATTTATTGTAAGTGTACTGACATTGGCTATTCAACACGGACTTTGCAAATAGAATATCCCCGACAAGACTTGACTGAAATTGATATATGACTAATGGAACGTTTATTTGACTATGCTATAATTCTTAAATGGAATAAACTATATTTTTGATAGCACAAGCGTATCTGTATTTTTACTGCGTGTTAACTAGAAAACTTATCTCACACATTTACCTGTCTTCCTATCTGACTTCGCTGTACATTCTGTTTAGTTTGTTTTCCTTAACACCCGTTGGGGAATCCAGGCTTAACACTGGTTATGGGCCCAGAGAGACTGCAAAGTCAGTTTAACTAGGATAAAAACAGGTTTATGTAAAAGTGAGATTTTGTGTTGTTACGTTACAGTAAACAGACAGCTGTGTTTTATCAATTATAGTTTTATATCCATATAGTGAAACATGGCACAAGTCAGTCTACAGAGTTTGTCCCTTATATCCAAGCTGGATGGAACAAACTATGTTTCATGGTCTATGAAATGTAGTCTACTTCTCTGAAGAGAAGGTCTGTGGAACATAATTGAAAATCCACCAAACGTAGAAGAATGGGATCCTGAAGATGAGGAAGATAGTAAAAAGATAGAAGAATTTAAACAGAAAAATGAACAAGCACTTTGCATCATAGGATTAACATTAACTGATCAACAGCTTGTTCATATACGCGGAGAGCAAACTGCTGTTGGGTGTTGGCAAAAACTGAGGAGGATTTATGTCCGAGATAACGTTGGTGCTCACATAAATCTAACACGGAAGCTTTTCCGCACGTATCTCCAAAAGAATGGTGATATGCTGAGTCATTTGAATACTATGAAAAGCATTTTCCAAGAACTGCATGAGAAGGAGTTAATTTTCTCTGAGCTACACCAGGTCTACATAATTCTATCTTCATTAGACGAAAGTTTTGATGACTACGTAACTTCCCTTGAAATATTGCCTAAAGAAAGCCTAACTTTAACTGATATCACTGGCAGATTGATTGAAGAGGCCAGAAGAAGGCTTGAAAGAGATCAGTTAAGGAGGGAGCAACCTCACAAGGAAAATAATGAATCTCCTACTGCATTCGCAATTAAAAAGTGTTTTAATTGTGGAGGGAGAGGACATTTTGCAAGATTTTGTAAGAAACCAAAGCGCCAGAATGCAAGCCAGAATGCTGTAAGCCATCAAAGAAGAAATAAGAATTATGAGTTAGCAATGTATAGTAATGGAGTTGTAAAAAATAATTTATGGGTGGTTGACAGTGGTGTGTCCCACTGTATTACAAATGATAACAAAAAATTTGTAAAAATGTCCATGAGTTCACAACATATCTCATTGGCAAACAGATGGAAAATGAAGGCAAAAGGTCAAGGTATAGCTCATTGTTCTAGTATAAAGGAGAACATAAAAATGTTATATGTACCTCAACTTAAATTTAATTTGCTTTCAGTTAGAATGTTGGTTAGATTAGGATACATAATTACTTTTAGGGGAGATACTTGTTTAATTGAAAAAGAAGGTAAGAAAATTACTGCAACGTTAAGAGGTGACTTATATGTGTTAAATGATAATGGTTTAGAGGTGGCTAACACAGTTTATGAAAATAAAAAACCTCGAAAAAACTTCCGGTTTGTCGGCTTCGCGAGCGGCAGGGATTTGCGAAGCTGCGCGATCCCTGCCGCGCTAGCCGCTTCTGGGGCTCCGACCCAGACGGGTACGGAGCTAGGCTGCCCTGCAGGGACAGCTGAAGGTAGGGGGGGATCCGGAGAAGGGGTTGGGGGTATTGCAGACCCCCTCCCCGGCCGGCAGAACCCCCTTTTCCCAGGACGGTGCAGCGGCGGTCCGTAATGGCCGCCACAAAGAAGCTGGCAGCCGGGTAAGAATGCGCAGGAGGAAGTGGAGAAAGTGCTTGAGAGGAGAAAGTTTTTCTTGGCTCCTAGGACTCTAAGACATATTTAATAAAATTCCTGAAAAGTATCACTTTCTGAATAATACCTGCCAGAAGAGGAAAAAAGCGGCTGTTGGATGGTGCTGAAAGGATAGCTTTCCCTCTTTTCCTACGGAATAAATAACTGGATATTAAGAAACCTATTTTTTTTAGGTGAAAATTGGTTTTAAGCGATGAGTGGGAAGAGAGAGGATTAAAAAGAAAATATTTGTATGCTAAGACTTTGTTGGAGCAGAAGCCTTAAGGATTTGAAGACTAGAAGATATTGCAATAAGATTTTAAACAGATTTGGACTTTCTTTCTCTTTGATTGATATTACCCCAGAAGGAGAAAGTGAGAACTCTGCCTTGGTTTGGACTGACTGATAACTTTGGGACTGTTTTATTTTTTTTATTTTCTTTTGAATATTCTGGTTGTTGTAAGAAGAAAGAAAGGGAAAAGAAAAGAAAAGATTTATAATGGCTCTTTCTGTTGAGGAACTAAGAAAAGAATATGAACAAGCAAAAAAAAATGGTAAAGATGGTGTGGAAGAAGCTTTCCTTTTTCTAGAAATGGCGCTTATTAACTATCAACAAACATTACAGCAGATGAAGACAGCAGAGGAACAAGAAAGAAAGGAAGGAGCCATCTTTAATGAATCTCAGAATTTGATCAAGAAAGAAGGAAGAGAGAAAAGAAGAAAACTAAAGGACTTAAGATTTAAAAAAACATTTAAGAAAGGGAAAAATAAGGTGCAAAACCAATATGATGATAGTAAACAAAAGGGAAAAGGAATACGACAGAGAAGGGAAGCCGGTAAGGCAGAGGTTAGAAGAAGGGGGGGTAGAAAGGTTTGTTGGGAGAAGAAAGAAAGGGAAAAGGTGGAGAAAAGCTACAATGTTTTGAAATTAAATGGAAAAAAGAAATTTTTTATGGATAATGGATAAAGTATAATTTTTTTAAAAAAAAGATTTTGTAAGGTACATGAGATGGTAGTATTGTAATGGTTTAAGAGTTGATAAGAGATTAAAATGTTAAAATGTTTAAAAATGATTGGCTTTAAAATTTAATAATAGGGGAGGTTTAGAATACTGTTTTAATTAAAGAGTTTAATAAGATTATGGTATTGATGTTATTATAAAATTTTTATTATAGTATCTTTTTTTAATATTTGGATTTATTGTCTAATTATGTACTTAATTATTTTGGATGTATTAGTTAGATAGAATGTACCAAGCAAAATCGGATTGGGTATTGGATATTATTTTAAAGATTAATTTGACTAACTTAGGGGGGGGGATAGAAAGGCATCATACTCTGATTAATGATTTCAGGAGAAACTTATTTTCTTCCTTTTTATAAGGAATGAGATAAAGGGATGATAAAAAATGGACAAAAGATACAAATATAATGATTCAAACTAAGATGATTAATTAAGATAGAATTAAGAAGGGTGAAATATGTGGAGAAGTTAATATAGAAGATTTAGAATGGTAAATAAAATAAGTAATGATATGTAAGATGAGCATGAATATAATTGAAGTCCATGAAGAGAGAGACACCTGGGTCCAAGTTACTTTCCAAAAAGATTTTTTTTATGTTTTGTGTGTTGTGTGTATATGTTTTTTTGGGGGGGAGAATTAGTAAAAACTTACAGAAATATAGAATGAGAATAATGGTAACTAAGTCAGAAAGAAATAGATGAAATAATAATAATGATATTGAATAAGAGTAAAGAGAAGTAAAGAGAAATTGAATAAGAGGTTTTGGTATGTTATATGGAAATGGTTTAAAACAGAATCATAATTTATCTGACTTGTTAAATTTACAATGAAAAAAGGTTTAAACATGTAATAAATAATGATAATTTGTGTGTTTTAAAAATTAATAAAACTTGATTAAAAAAAAAAAAAAAAAAGAAAATAAAAAACCTCATAATGAATGTATTCACTTGTTACACCGAAGGTTAGGTCATTTAAATTTTAAAATGATTCAGAGAACTGTTCAACTATCTAAAGGAATAAGTTTGAAACCTTGTAATAAGTATTTGCAATGTTCTGCTTGTAATCAAAACAAAAGCAAAGTTATACCGGCAAATAGATTTGATGGATTTACTACCAAAGAGCCTTTAGAGGTAGTATTTGCCGATATAATAGGTCCTAAAAAGCCAAGTGTAGGTGGTGCTAGATACATATTAAGCATAATGGACCACTATTCTAGGTATGGTTTCTGTTTTTTAATGAAGAGAAAAACTGAAACGTATACAAATTTCTTTAATTGGTTAAAATTTGCAGAGAGGAAAACTAAAAAGAAATTAGTAACTCTTATAACAGATAATGGTGCGGAATTTACAAATAATAAATTCCAGAGTAGACTTAGAATGGCAGGTATTCAACATAAAAAGTCTGCACCATATAGGCCTCAACATAATGCATTTATAGAGAGACGAGGTCAAACACTGCAATCAATGGGAAGGACAATGTTATCTGATTCTGGATTACCTGACAATTTGTGGGGAGAAGCTATAATGTGTGGGAATCACATATTAAACAGTGTTGTTAATTCAACAACAGGTGAATTACCATTCACTCTGTGGCATGGTAGGAAACCTGATTTGAGTTATATTCACACATTTGGTGCACCAGCATGGGTGCATATCCCTACACAACTCAGGCACAAAGGACAACGTAGAGCTAAAAAATTAATTTTTGTTGGATATCAAGCAAACCATAGATCTTATAGATTCTGGGAACCAGGTACATCTAGAGTATACTGCAGTGCTAGTGCACAATTCCTAGAACATATAGGATGGAATAGATTAGAGCAGGATTCAGATAATGATGTTATTATAGAACACTACAAGAGGCAGAAAGAAAAGACTAGTTATAAGAAAAGTCCAATTAAAGAAGAAATCCATGAAGAGCAAATAGAATCAGATCAAGAGGAGATAATTGATCAAGAAGAAATAAATAGTCAAGAACAGAAAATAAAGGAAAGTCCATCTGTAAGTCCAGTTATACCTAGACGCACAACACTTATAACTAAACCACCTGAAAGATATCAGGCAAGTATTGTTTGCCAAGTAAATAAAGTTCCTACTAGCATAGATGAACTTAAGGTGTATCCTGCTAAGGATCAGGTGAATTGGCAAAAGGCAATGGAAAAAGAGTTAAATTCATTAAAGGAAATGAAGGTTTATGAAGAAACCAAATTACCTCCAGGAGAAAAATCCATTGGGTGCAAATGGATATTTAAAGTAAAGACTGGAAATAATGGGAAAGTAACTTACAAGGCTAGGTTAGTAGCACAAGGATTTAACCAAAATGTATTTGATTATGATGAGGTATTTGCACCAAATCTTAAGGCTACAACTTTAAGAGCCGCTTTAGTATGGGCAGCTAAGAAGAATTATATTGTTAACCATTTAGACGTAGAAACTGCATATCTACATGCACCATTGCAGCATACAATATATTTGAAAAAACCGGTTGGTATAAAAGATAATAAAGTAAATAGCAATGATTGTTGGAAACTCAAGAAGAGTTTATATGGATTAAAACAATCTGGCTATGAATGGAACCAATATATTGTGAAAGAATTAAACAATATAGGGTTTAAATCTGGTTTAGCAGATCCATGTATGTTTAAGAGAAAATAATGGACGGTGTCATTATTGTTATTATTTACAGATGATATTGCTTTGATTACTAAGACCAATAATGAAGCTACTGAGATTATTTCATTATTAGCCAAAAGGATAAAATTAAAGCATTTAGGTGAAATTAAAAAGTATCTAGGATTGACAATTAATAAAACCACAAAAGGATTTAAGATATCTCAAGAGGATAAAATTTGCCAATTAATTAAATTATATAAAATGGAACTTTGTAAGCCTGCAAAGACTCCAATGAGTCAGGAAATTTGCAAAATTGATGCTCAAAGTCCCAAATGTGATAAGACCATATATCAATCTTTGATTGGTAGCTTATCATATATAAGCAATTGGTCAAGGCCAGATATAGCTTATAGTGTGAATCAGCTGGCACGATATAATAATGATCCACATCAATGTCATTGGCAAGCATTAAAGAGAATTTTAAGATATCTTAAAGGAACAATGCACCATGCATTGTATCTAGAGCCAAAAGGTGATTTGAATCTTAGTGCCTATGCAGATGCAAGTTTTGCAACTGACATAAACACTAGAAAATCAACATCTGGGATGGTTATATTATTTGGTAAGACTCTAATAGGGTGGAGGTCAATCAGGCAACAGCATATTAGCTTGTCAACGATGGAAGCAGAATTTTCATGTCTGTCATTACTATGCACTGACTTAATTCTGTACAAACAGTTATTATTAGACATGAGTATAACTGTTAAAGATTCTATTATTGTGTACGAAGACAACCAGGCAGCTATACAATTAGCTACTAATATTGCTGTAAAGACTAGATCAAAGCATACTGATTTAAGATACTTAAATGTTAGAGAATCTGTTAAAAATGGTCTAATTAAACTTGAGTACTGCATGACGGAAGAAAATATTGCACACCAGTTTACAAAAGCTCAAGGTGTTGTAAAATTTAAAAAGAGTTGTGACAATTATGATTTAAAGGTATAAATGGTTATATTATTGTAATATTATTATTATTACCCAAAAGGGGAGAATGTTAGGGATAACATTGTTTACCCTAACTGGTTTGGGTAAAAATAATAAATATGGTATCATGGTTTGTTTAGTTAAAGTGTCTGTAACTTTAACAGTAAGACAGTAATTAAGGGTGTGGTTGTAAAAGCACTATATTAGAAGAGAGGCATCTGCAGCTCTCTCTCTCTCTGGCTAGAAGATCCCTAATTACTGGATGATTGATGACTGCGTTCTTGCTGAAACGGGGAGTGAAGAAGTGTGTTGATATTTCTCAACGGAGAGAAAATAAAGATTGGACAGATTTATTGTAAGTGTACTGACATTGGCTATTCAACACGGACTTTGCAAATAGAATATCCCCGACAAGACTTGACTGAAATTGATATATGACTAATGGAACGTTTATTTGACTATGCTATAATTCTTAAATGGAATAAACTATATTTTTGATAGCACAAGCGTATCTGTATTTTTACTGCGTGTTAACTAAAAAACTTATCTCACACATTTACCTGTCTTCCTATCTGACTTCGCTGTACATTCTGTTTAGTTTGTTTTCGTTAACACCCGTTGGGGAATCCAGGCTTAACACCTCCTAAACAAAATGTTGCACTGTGAATTCATTGCAGACATCCATTTACCACTTCGACTTCATGGGTACCTAACCCTAACCCTAACCCTAACCCTAAACCTCGAATGCGATTCTTCCATGTATTTTACCTGGAAAGATAGAATAGCCTGACTGAAAAGGTCATAGCCCTCCTAAGCACAATGTTGCACTGTGAATTCATTGGAGACATCCATTTTCAGCTTCGACTTCATGGGGACCTAACCCTAAACCTAACCCCAACCCCAACCCCAAACCTAACCCTAACTCTAACCCTATCCCTCCTAAGCACAATGTTGCACTGTGAATTCATTGGAGACATCGATTTTCTGCTTTGACTTCATGGAGACCTAAACCTAACCCTACCCCTAACCCTAACCCTACCCCTACCCCTAACCCCTACCCTAACCCTAACCCTATCCCTCCTAAGCATAATGTTGCGCTGTGAATTCATTGGCGACATTCATTTTCTGCCTCGACTTCATGGGGACCTAACCCTAATCCTAACCTCAACCCCAAACGTAACCCTAACCCTAACCGTAACCCTAACCCTAACCCTATCCCTCCTAAGCATAATGTTGCGCTGTGAATTCATTGGCGACGTTCATTTTCAGCTTCGACTTCATGGGGACCTAACCCTAACTCTAACCCCAACCCCAAACCTAACCCTAACCCTATCCCTCCTAAGCATAATGTTGCGCTGTGAATTCATTGGCGACATTCATTTTCAACCTCGACTTCATGGGGCCCAACCCTAACCATAACTCTAAGCCTAACCCTAACCGTAACCCTAACCCTACCCCTGACCCCTACCCTAACCTTAACCCTAACTCTATCCCTCCTAAGCATAATGTTGCGCTGTGAATTCATTGGCGACATTCATTTTCTGCCTCGACTTCATGGGGACCTAACCCTATCCTAACCCTAACCCTAACCCTAATCCCAACCCTAACCCTAACCCTAACCCTCCTAAGCATAATGTTGTGCTGTGAATTCATTGGCGACGTTCATTTTCCACCTCGACTTCATGGGGACCTAACCCTACCCTAACCCTAATCCCAACCCTAACCCTAACCCTAACCCTAACCCTATCCGTCCTAAGCATAATGTTGTGCTGTCAATTCATTGCAGACATCCATTTTCTGCTTCGACTTCATGGGGACCTAACCCTCACCCTAAGCCTAACCCAAATCCTAACCCTAACCCTATCCCTCCTAAGCATAATGTTGTGCTGTTAATTCATTGGCGATGTTCATTTTCCACCTCGACTTCATGGGGACCTAACCCTACCCTAACCCTAACCCTAATCCCAACCCTAACCCTAACCCTAACCGTAACCCTAACCCAACCCTAACCCTAACCCTAACCCTAACCCTAACCCTAACCCTAACCCTAACCCAACCCTAACCCTAACCCTAACCCAACCCTAACCCTAACCGTAACCCTAACCCTACCCCTAACCCCTACCCTAACCCTATCCCTCCTAAGCATAATGTTGCGCTGTGAATTCATTGGCGACATTCATTTTCTGCCTCGACTTCATGGGGCCCAACCCTATCCCTAACCCTAACCCTAATCCCAACCGTAACCCTAACACTAAACTTCGAATGCGATTCTTCCATGTATTTTACCAGGAAAGATAGAATAGTCTGACTGAAAAGGTCATACTCCTCCTAAGCACAATGTTGCACTGTGAATTTCATTGGAGACATCCATTTTCTGCTTTGACTTCATGGGGACCTAACCCTAACCCTACCCCTACCCCTACCCCTACCCCTAATCCCTACCTTAATCCTAATCCCAACCGTAACCGTAACCCTAACCCTATCCCTCCTAAGCACAATGTTGCACTGTGAATTTCATTGGAGACATCCATTTTCCGCTTAGACTTCATGGGGACCTAACCCTAACCCCAAACCTAACCCTAACCCTATCCCTCCTAAGCATAATTTTGCGCTGTAAATTCATTGGTGATTTTCATTTTCTGCCTCGACTTCATGGGGCCCAACCCTAACCCTAACCCTAATCCCAACCCTAACCCTAACACTAAACCTCGAATGCGATTCTTCCATGTATTTTACCTGGAAAGATAGAATAGTCTGACTGAAAAGGTCATACCCCTCCTAAACAAAATGTTGCACTGTGGATTCATTGCAGACATCCATTTTCCACTTCGACTTCATGGGGACCTAACCCTAACCCTAACCCTAAGACTAAACCTCGAATGCGATTCTTCCATGTATTTTACCTGGAAAGATAGAATAGCCTGACTGAAAAGGTCATAGCCCTCCTAAGCACAATGTTGCACTGTGAATTCATTGGAGACATCCATTTTCAGCTTCGACTTCATGGGGACCTAACCCTAACCCTAACCCTAATCCCAACCCCAACCCCAAACCTAACCCTAACCCTATCCCTCCTAAGCATAATGTTGCGCTGTGAATTCATTGGCGACATTCATTTTCTTCCTCGACTTCATGGGGCCCAACCCTAACCCTACCCCTAACCCTACCCCTAACCGTACCCTACCCCTACCCCTAACCCCTACCCTAACCCTAACCCTAACCCTCCTAAGCATAAAGTTGTGCTGCGAATTCATTGGCATCTTTCATTTTCTGATTCGACTTCATGGGGACCTCACCCTAACCCTAATCCCAACCCTAACCATAACACTAAACCTCGAATGCGATTCTTCCATGTATTTTACATGGAAAGATAGAATAGCCTGACTGAAAAGGTCATACCCCTCCTAAGTACAATGTCGCACTGTGAATTCATTGGATACATCCATTTTCCGCTTCGACTTCATGGGGAACTAACCCTAACCCTAACCCTATCTCTCCTAAGCATAATGTTGTGCTGTGAATTCATTGGCGACGTTCATTTTCCACCTCGACTTCATGGGGACCTAACCCTAACCCTATCCCTAACCCTAACCCTCTCCGTCCTAAGCATAATGTTGTGCTGTCAGTTCATTGCAGACATCCATTTTCTGCTTCGACTTCATGGGGACCTTACCCTCACCCTAAGCCTAACCCAAATCCTAACCCTAACCCTATCCCTCCTAAGCATAATGTCGTGCTGTTAATTCATTAGCGACACTCATTTTCCGCCTCGACTTCATGGGGACCTAACCCTAACCCTAACCCTAATCCCAACCATAACCCTAACACTAAAATTCGAATACCTGTATTTTACTTCCCTGTATTTTACCTGGAAAGATAGAATAGTCCGACTGAAAAGGTCATAGCCCTCCTAAGCAAAATGTTGCACTGTGAATTCATTGCAGACATCCATTTTCCGCTTCGACTTCATGGGGACCTAACCCTAACCCTACCCCTATCTCTACCCCTAACCCTACCCCTAACCCCTACCCTAACCCTAACCCTAACACTAAACCTCGAATGCGATTCTTCCATGTATTTTACCTGGAAAGATAGAATAGCCTGACTGAGAATGTCATACCCCTCCTAAGAACAATGTTGCACTGTGAATTCATTGGAGAAATCGATTTTCTGCTTTGACTTCATGGAGACCTAACCCTAACCCTACCCCTACCCCTAACCCTACCCCTACCCCTAACCCCTACCCTAACCCTAATCCCAACCGTAACCCTAACCCTAACCCTAATCCTATCCCTCCTAAGCATAATGTTGCACTGTGAATTCATTGGCGACATTCATTTTCTGCCTCGACTTCATGGGGACCTAACCCTAATCCTAACCTCAACCCCAAACGTAACCCTAACCCTAATCCTAACCCTAACCCTATCCCTCCTAAGCATAATGTTGCGCTGTGAATTCATTGGCGACATTCATTTTCTGCCTCGTCTTCATGGGGCCCAACCCTAACCCTAACCCTAACCCTAACCCTAATCCCAACCCTAACACTAACACTAAACCTCGCATGCGATTCTTCCATGTATTTTACCTGGAAAGATAGAATAGCCTGACTGAAAAGGTCATAACCCTCCTACACAAAATGTTGCACTGTGGATTCCTTGCAGACATCCATTTTCCGCTTCGACTTCATAGGGACCTAACCCTAACCCTAACCATAACCCTAATCCCAACCCTAACCCTAGCACTAAACCTCGAATGCGATTCTTCCATGTATTTTACCTGGAAAGATAGAATAGTCTGACTGAAAAGGTCATACCCCTCCTAAACAAAATGTTGCACTGTGGATTCATTGCAGACATCCATTTTCCTCTTCGACTTCATGGGGACCTAACCCTAACCCTAACCCTAACCCTAACACTAAACCTCGAAAGCGATTCTTCCATGTATTTTACCTGGAAAGATAGCATAGCCTGACTGAAAAGGTCATAGCCCTCCTAAGCACAATGTTGCACTGTGAATTCATTGGAGACATCCATTTTCAGCTTCGACTTCATGGGGACCTAACCCTAACCCTAACCCCAACCCCAAACCTAACCCTAACCCTATCCCTCCTAAGCATAATGTTGCGCTGTGAATTCATTGGCGACATTCATTTTCATCCTCGACTTCATGGGGCCCAACCCTAACCATAACCCTAAGCCTAACCCTAACCGTAACCCTAACCCTACCCCTAACCCCTACCCTAACCTTAACCCTAACCCTATCCCTCATCCCAACCGTAACCCTAACAATAAACCTCGAATGCGATTCTTCCATGTATTTTACCAGGAAAGATAGAATAGTCTGACTGTAAAGGTCATACTCCTCCTAAGCACAATGTTGCACTGTGAATTTCATTGGAGACATCCATTTTCTGCTTTGACTTCATGGGGACCTAACCCTAACCCTACCCCTACCCCTAACCTACCCCTACCCCTAATTAGGACCTTAATCCTAATCCCAACCGTAACCCTAACCCTAACCCTATCCCTCCTAAGCATAATGTTGCGCTGTGAATTCATTGGCGACATTCATTTTCTACCTCGACTTCATGGGGACCTAACCCTAATCATAACCCTAACCCTAATTCCAACCGTAACCCTAACACTAAACCTCAAATATGATTCTTCCATGTATTTTACCTGGAAAGATAGAATAGTCTGACTGAAAAGGTCATAGCCTTCCTAAGCACAATGTTGCACTGTGAATTCATTGGAGACATCCATTTTCCGCTTAGACTTCATGGGGACCTAACCCTAACCCCAAACCTAACCCTAACCCTATCCCTCCTAAGCATAATTTTGCGCTGTAAATTCATTGGTGACTTTCATTTTCTGCCTCGACTTCATGGGGCCCAACCCTAACCCTAATCCCAACCCTAACCCTAACACTAAACCTCGAATGCGATTCTTCCATGTATTTTACCTGGAAAGATAGAATAGCCTGACTGAAAAGGTCATAGCCCTCCTAAGCACAATGTTGCACTGTGAATTCATTGGAGACATCCATTTTCAGCTTCGACTTCATGGGGACCTAACCCTAACCCTAACCCCAACCCCAAACCTAACGCTAACCCTATCCCTCCTAAGCATAATGTTGCGCTGTGAATTCATTGGCGACATTCATTTTCATCCTCAACTTCATGGGGCCCAACCCTAACCATAACCCTAAGCCTAACCCTAACCGTAACCCTACCCCTAACCCCTACCCCTAACCCCTACCCTAACCTTAACCCTAACCCTATCCCTCATCCCAACCCTAACCCTAACCCTAAACCTCGAATGCGATTCTTCCATGTATTTTACCTGGAAATATAGAATATTCTGACTGAGAAGGTCATACCCCTCCTAAGCACAATGTTGCATTGTGAATTCATTGGATACATCCATTTTCCGCCTCGACTTCATGGGGACCTAACCCTAACCCTATCCCTCCTAAGCACAATGTTGCACTGTGAATTCATTGGATACATCCATTTTCCGCTTCAACTTCATGGGGACCTAACCCTAACCCTAACACTAACCCTAATCCCAACCCTAACCCTAACCCTAAACCTCGAATGCGATTCTTCCATGTATTTTACCTGGAAAGATAGAATACTGAAAAGGTCACACCCCTCCTAAACAAAATGTTGCACTGTGGATTCATTGCAGACATCCATTTTCCGCTTCAACTTCATGGGGACCTAACCCTAACCATAACCCCAACCCCAACCCTAACCCTAACCCTAACCCTATCCCTCCTAAGCAAAATGTTGCACTGTGAATTCATTGCAGACATCCATTTTCCGCTTCGACTTCATGGGGACCTAACACTGACACTATCGCTAACCCTATCCCTCCTAAGCATAATGTTGCGCTGTGAATACATTGGCGACATTCATTTTCTCCCTCGACTTCATGGGGCCCAACCCTAACCATAACCCTAACCCTAACGCTAACCCTAATCCCAACCCTAACCCTAACACTAAACCTCGAATATGATTCTTCCATGTATTTTACATGGAAAGATAGAATAGTCTGACTGAAAAGGTCATAGGCCTCCTAAGCAAAATGTTGCACTTTGAATTCATTGCAGACATCCATTTTCCGCTTCGACTTCATGGGGATCTAACCGTAACCGTAACCCTAACCCTAACGCTAACCCTATCCCTTCTAAGCATAATGTTGCGCTCTGAATTCATTGGCGGCATTCATTTTCTTCCTCGACTTCATGGGGCCCAACCGTAACCATAACCCTAACCCTAATCCTAACCCTAACCCTAACCCCTACCCTAACCCTAACCCTCCTAAGCATAATGTTGCGCTGTGAATTCATTGGAGACATCCATTTTCCGCTTCGACTTCATGGGGACCTAACCCTAACCCTAACCCTAATCCCAACCGTAACCCTAACACTAAACCTCGAATGCGATTCTTCCATGTATTTTACCAGGAAAGATAGAATAGTCTGACTGAAAAGGTCATACTCCTCCTAAGCACAATGTTGCACTGTGAATTTCATTGGAGACATCCATTTTCTGCTTTGACTTCATGGGGACCTAACCCTAACCCTACCCCTACCCCTACCCCTAACCTACCCCTACCCCTAATTAGGACCTTAATCCTAATCCCAACCGTAACCCTAACCCTAACCCTATCCCTCCTAAGCATAATGTTGCGCTGTGAATTCATTGGCAACATTCATTTTCTACCTCGACTTCATGGGGACCTAACCCTAATCATAACCCTAACCCTAATTCCAACTGTAACCCTAACCCTAACCCTATCCCTCCTAAGCACAATGTTGCACTGTGAATTCATTGGAGACATCCATTTTCCGCTTAGACTTCATGGGGACCTAACCCTAACCCCAAACCTAACCCTAACCCTAACCCTATCCCTCCTAAGCATAATTTTGCGCTGTAAATTCATTGGTGACTTTCATTTTCTGCCTCGACTTCATGGGGCCCAACCCTAACCCTAACCCCAACCCCAACCCCAAACCTAACCCTAACCCTAACCCTATCCCTCCTAAGCATAATGTTGCGCTGTGAATTCATTGGCGACATTCATTTTCTTCCTCGACTTCATGGGGCCCAACCCTAACCCTACCCCTACCCCTACCCCTACCCTAACCCTACACCTAACCCCTACCCTAACCCTAACCCTAACCCTCCTAAGCATAATGTTGCACTGCGAATTCATTGGCATCTTTCATTTTCTGATTCGACTTCTTGGGGACCTCACCCTAACCCTAATCCCAACCCTAACCATAACACTAAACCTCGAATGCGATTCTTCCATGTATTTTACATGGAAAGATAGAATAGCCTGACTGAAAAGGTCATACCCCTCCTAAGTACAATGTCGCACTGTGAATTCATTGGAGACATCCATTTTCCGCTTAGACTTCATGGGGACCTAACCCTAACCCCAAACCTAACCCTAACCCTATCCCTCCTAAGCATAATGTTGTGCTGTGAATTCATTGGCGACGTTTATTTTCCGCCTCGACTTCATGGGGACCTAACCCTAACCCTAACCCTAACCCTAACCCTAACCCTCTCCGTCCTAAGCATAATGTTGTGCTGTCAGTTCATTGCAGACATCCATTTTCTGCTTCGACTTCATGGGGACCTAAACCTCACCCTAAGCCTAACCCAAATCCTAACCCTAACCGTATCCCTCCTAAGCATAATGTCGTGGTGTTAATTCATTGGCGACGTTCATTTTCCACCTCGACTTCATGGGGACCTAACCCTAACCCTATCCCTAACCCTAACCCTAACCCTCTCCGTCCTAAGCATAATGTTGTGCGGTCAGTTCATTGCAGACATCCATTTTCTGCTTCGACTTCATGGGGACCTAAACCTCACCCTAAGCCTAACCCAAATCCTAACCCTAACCCTATCCCTCCTAAGCATAATGTCGTGGTGTTAATTAATTGGCGACGTTCATTGTCCGCCTCGACTTCATGGGGACCTAACCCTAACCCTAACCCTAATCCCAACCCTAACCCTAACACTAAACCTCGAATACGATTCTTCCCTGTATTTTACCTGGAAAGATAGAATAGTCCGACTGAAAAGGTCATAGCCTTCCTAAGCAAAATGTTGCACTGTGAATTCATTGCAGACATCCATTTTCCGCTTCGACTTCATGGGGACCTAACCCTAACCCTAACGCTAACCCTATCCCTCCTAAGCATAATGTTGCGCTGTGAATTCATTGGCGACATTCATTTTCTTCCTCGACTTCATGGGGCCCAACCCCAACCATAACCCTAACCCTAACCGTAACCCTACCCCTAATCCCTACCCTAACCCTTACCCTAACCCTCCTAAGCATAATGTTGCGCTGTGAATTCATTGGCATCATTCATTTTCTGATTCGACTTCATGGGGACCTAACCCTAATCCCAAACCTAACCCTAACACTAAACCTCGAATGCGATTCTTCCATGTATTTTACCTGGAAAGATAGAATAGCCTGACTGAGAATGTCATACCCCTCCTAAGCACAATGTTGCACTGTGAATTCATTGGATACATGGATTTTCTGCTTTGACTTCATGGAGACCTAACCCTAACCCTAACCCTACCCCTACCCCTACCCCTAACCCCTACCCTAACCCTAACCCTAATCCCAACCGTAACCCTAACCCTAACCCTATCCCTCCTAAGCATAATGTTGCACTGTGAATTCATTGGCGACATTCATTTTCTGCCTCGACTTCATGGGGACCTAACCCTAATCCTAACCCCAACCCCAAACGTAACCCTAACCCTAACCCTAACCCTAACCCAGGGGTGGGCAAACTTTTTGGCTCGGGGGCCTCATTGACTTTTAAAATTTGACAGACGGGCCGGGTCAGCACAAGATACGATACATATAAAAAACTGCAAAATCTCCGCAAAATCAAGTCACTGCGCTTAATGCCCTACCTGGTGTCGAAATGCCTGTCATTACAAGTCAAAATCAAATGTATGCAATCATTCAATCATTCACATCAAACCTTAATTCTGTACCAATCTTCGGCGGGCCGGATTAAAAAGACCAACGGGCCGGATGTGGCCTGCGGGCCGTAGTTTGCCCACCCCTGCCCTAACCCTAACCCTATCCCTCCTAAGCATAATGTTGCGCTGTGAATTCATTGGCGACATTCATTTTCTGCCTCGTCTTCATGGGGCCCAACCCTAACCCTAACCCTCATCCCAACCCTAACCCTAACACTAAACCTCGAATGCGATTCTTCCATGTATTTTACCTGGAAATATAGAATAGTCTGACTGAGAAGGTCATACCCCTCCTAAGCACAATGTTGCATTGTGAATTCATTGGATACATCCATTTTCCGCTTCAACTTCATGGGGACCTAACTCTAACCCTAACCCTAATCCCAACCGTAACTCTAACACTAAACCTCGAATGCGATTCTTCCATGTATTTTACCTGGAAAGATAGAATAGCCTAACTGAGAAGGTCATACCCCTCCTAAGCACAATGTTGCACTGTGAATTCATTGGAGACATCGATTTTCTGCTTTGACTTCATGGAGACCTAACCCTAACCCTAACCCTAACCATACCCCTACCCTTAACCCCTACCCTTAACCCCTACCCTAACCCTAATCCCAACCGTAACCCTAACCCTAACCCTATCCCTCCTAAGCATAATGTTGCACTGTGAATTAATTGGCGACATTCATTTTCTGCCTCGACTTCATGGGGACCTAACCCTAATCCTAACCTCAACCCCAAACGTAACCCTAACCCTAACCCTAACCCCTATCCCTCCTAAGCATAATGTTGCGCTGTGAATTCATTGGCGACATTCATTTTCTGCCTTGTCTTCATGGGGACCAACCCTAACCATAACCCTAATCCCAACCCTAACCCTAACACTAAACCTCGAATGCGATTCTTCCATGTATTTTACCTGGAAATATAGAATAGCCTGACTGAAAAGGTCATACCCCTCCTAAGCATAATGTTGCGCTGTGAATTCATTGGGATCATTCATTTTCTGATTCGACTTCATGGGGACCTAACCCTAATCCCAACCCTAACCCTAACACTAAACCTCGAATGCGATTCTTCCATGTATTTTACCTGGAAAGATAGAATAGCCTGACTGAGAAGGTCATACCCCTCCTAAGCACAATGTTGCAATGTGAATTCATTGGAGACATCGATTTTCTGCTTTGACTTCATGGAGACCTAACCTTAACCCTACCCCTACCCCTACCCCTACCCCTACCCCTAACCCCTACCCTAACCCTAACCCTAATCCCAACTGTAACCCTAACCCTAACCCTATCCTAACCCTAATCCTAACCTCAACCCCAAACGTAACCCTAACCCTAACCCTAACCCCAACCCCAAACGTAACCCTAACCCTAACCCTAACCCTATCCCTCCTAAGCATAATGTTGCGCTGTGAATTCATTGGCGACATTCATTTTCTGCCTCGTCTTCATGGGGCCCAACCCTAACCCTAACCCTAACCCTCATCCCAACCCTAACCCTAACACTAAACCTCGAATGCGATTCTTCCATGTATTTTACCTGGAAATATAGAATAGTCTGACTGAGAAGGTCACACCCCTCCTAAGCACAATGTTGCATTGTGAATTCATTGGATACATCCATTTTCCGCTTCAACTTCATGGGGACCTAACCCTAACCCTAACCCTAATCCCAACCGTAAACCTCGAATGCGATTCTTCCATGTATTTTACCTGGAAAGATAGAATAGCCTAACTGAGAAGGTCATACCCCTCCTAAGCACAATGTTGCACTGTGAATTCATTGGAGACATCGATTTTCTGCTTTGACTTCATGGAGACCTAACCCTACCCCTAACCCCTACCCTAACCCTATCCCTCCTAAACATAATGTTGCACTGTGAATTCATTGGCGACATTCATTTTCTGCCTCGACTTCATGGGGACCTAACCCTAATCCTAACCTCAACCCCGAACGTAACCCTAACCCTAACCCTACCCCTAACCCTAATCCCAAACCTAACCCTAACCTTAACCCTAACCCTAACCCTAACCCTATCCCTCCTAAGCATAATGTTGTGCTGTTAATTCATTGGCGACGTTCATTTTCCGCCTCGACTTCATGGGGACCTAACCCTAACCCTAATCCCAACCCTAACCCTAACACTAAACCTCGAATACGATTCTTCCATGTATTTTACCTGGAAAGATAGAATAGTCTGACTGAGAAGGTCATACCCCTCCTAAGTACAATGTTGCATTGTGAATTCATTGGATACATCCATTTTCCGCTTCAACTTCATGCGGACCTAACCTAACCCTAACCCTAACCCTATCCCTCCTAAGCATAATGTTGCGCTGTGAATTCATTGGCGACATTCATTTTCTTCCTCGACTTCATGGGGCCCAACCCTAACCCTACCCCTACCCCTATCTCTACCCCTAACCCTACCCCTAACCCTACCCCTAACCCCTACCCTAACCCTAACCCTCCTAAGCATAATGTAGCGCTGTGAATTCATTGGCATCGTTCATTTTCTGATGCGACATCATGGGGACCTCACCCTAACCCTAATCCCAACCCTAACCCTAACACTAAACCTCGAATGCGATTCTTCCATGTATTTTACCTGGACAGATAGAATAGCCTGACTGAAAAGGTCATACCCCTCCTAAGTACAATGTCGCACTGTGAATTCATTGGATACATCCATTTTCCGCTTCGACTTCATGGGGACCTAACCCTAATCCTAACCTCAACCCCAAACGTAATCCTAACCCTAACCCTAACCCTAACCCTAACCCTATCCCTCCTAAGCATAATGTTGCGCTGTGAATTCATTGGCGACATTCATTTTCTGCCTCGTCTTCATGGGGCCCAACCCTAACCCTAACCCTAACCCTCATCCCAACCCTAACCCTAACACTAAACCTCGAATGCGATTCTTCCATGTATTTTACCTGAAAATATAGAATAGTCTGATTGAGAAGGTCATACCCCTCCTAAGCACAATGTTGCATTGTGAATTCATTGGATACATCCATTTTCCGCTTCAACTTCATGCGGACCTAACCCTAACCCTAACCCTAATCCCAACCGTAACCCTAACACTAAACCTCGAATGCGATTCTTCCATGTATTTTACCTGGAAAGATAGAATAGCCTAACTGAGAAGGTCATACCCCTCCTAAGCACAATGTTGCACTGTGAATTCATTGGAGACATCGATTTTCTGATTTGACTTCATGGAGACCTAACCCTAACCCTACCCCTACCCCTACCCCTAACCCCTACCCTAACCCTAACCCTAATCCCAACCGTAACCCTAACCCTAACCCTATCCCTCCTAAGCATAATGTTGACTGTGAATTCATTGGCGACGTTCATCTTCCACCTCAACTTCATGGGGACCTAACCCTACCCTAACCCTAACCCTAACCCTAATCCCAACCCTAACCCTAACCCTATCCCTCCTAAGCATAATGTTGTGCTGTTAATTCATTGGCGACGTTCATTTTCCGCCTCTACTTCATGGGAACCTAACCCTAACCCTAACCCTAATCCCAACCCTAACCCTAACCCTAAACCTCGAATATGATTCTTTCATGTATTTTACCTGGAAAGATAGAATAGTCTGACTGAAAAGGTCATAGGCCTCCTAAGCAAAATGTTGCACTGTGAATTCATTGCAGACATCCATTTTCCGCTTCGACTTCATGGGGATCTAACCGTAACCCTAACCCTAACCCTAACGCTAACCCTATCCCTCCTAAGCATAATGTTGTGCTGTTAATTCATTGGCGACGTTCATTTTCCGCCTCTACTTCATGGGAACCTAACCCTAACCCTAACCCTAATCCCAACCCTAACCCTAACCCTAAACCTCGAATATGATTCTTTCATGTATTTTACCTGGAAAGATAGAATAGCCTGACTGAAAAGGTCATACCCCTCCTAAGCACAATATTGCACTGTGAATTCATTGGATACATCCATTTTCCGCTTCAACTTCATGGGGACTTAACACTAACCTTAGCACTAACCTAATCCCAACCCTAACCCTAACACTAAACCTCGAATGCGATTCTTCCATGTATTTTACCTGGAAAGATAGAATAGCCTAACTGAGAAGGTCATACCCCTCCTAAGCACAATGTTGCACTGTGAATTCATTGGAGACATCGATTTTCTGCTTTGACTTCATGGAGACCTAACCCTACCCCTACCCCTACCCCTACCCCTACCCCTACCCCTAACCCCTACCCTAACCCTAACCCTAATCCCAACCATAACCCTAAGCCTATCCCTCCTAAGCATAATGTTGCACTCTGAATTCATTGGCGACATTCATTTTCTTCCTCGACTTCATGGGGCCCAACCCTAACCATAACCATAACCCTAATCCTAACCCTAACCCCTACCCTAACCCTAACCCTCCTAAGCATAATGTTGCGCTGTGAATTCATTGTAGACATCCATTTTCCGCTTAGACTTCATGGGGACCTAACCCTAACCCTAACCCTAATCCCAACCGTAACCCTAACACTAAACTTCGAATGCGATTCTTCCATGTATTTTACCAGGAAAGATAGAATAGTCTGACTGAAAAGGTCATACTCCTAAGCACAATGTTGCACTGTGAATTTCATTGGAGACATCCATTTTCAGCCGACTTCATGGGGACCTAACCCTAACCCTAACCCCAACCCCAAACCTAACCCTAACCCTATCCCTCCTAAGCACAATGTTGCACTGTGAATTCATTGGAGACATCGATTTTCTGCTTTGACTTCATGGAGACCTAACCCTAACCCTACCCCTACCCGTACCCCTACCCCTAACCCTAACCCCTACCCTAACCCTATCCATCCTAAGCATAATGTTGCACTGTGAATTCATTGGTGACATTCATTTTCTGACTCGACTTCATGAGGACCTAACCCTAATCCTAACCTCAACCCCGAACGTAACCCTAATCCTAACCCTAACCCTAATCCTAACCCTAACCCTAACCTTAACCCTAACCCTAACCCTATCCCTCCTAAGCATAATGTTGCGCTGTGAATTCATTGGCATCATTCATTTTCTGATTCGACTTCATGGGGACCTAACCCTAATCCCAAACCTAACCCTAACACTAAACCTCGAATGCGATTCTTCCATGTATTTTACCTGGAAAGATAGAATAGCCTGACTGAGAATGTCATACCCCTCCTAAGCACAATGTTGCACTGTGAATTCATTGGAGACATGGATTTTCTGCTTTGACTTCATGGAGACCTAACCCTAACCCTAACCCTACCCCTACCCCTAACCCCTACCCTAACCCTAACCCTAATCCCAACCGTAACCCTAACCCTAACCCTATCCCTCCTAAGCATAATGTTGCACTGTGAATTCATTGGCGACATTCATTTTCTGCCTCGACTTCATGGGGACCTAACCCTAATCCTAACCTCAACCCCAAACGTAACCCTAACCCTAACCCTAACCCTAACCCAAACTTTTTGGCTCGGGGGCCTCATTGACTTTTAAAATTTGAAAGACGGGCCGGGTCAGCAAACTTTTTGGCTCGGGGGCCTCATTGACTTTTAAAATTTGACAGACGGGCTGGGTCAGCACAAGATACGATACATATAAAAAAACTGCAAAATCTCCGCAATATCAAGTCACTGCGCTTAATGCCCTACCTGGTGTCGAAATGCCTGTCATTACAAGTCAAAATCAAATGAATGCAATCATTCAATCATTCACATCAAACCTTAATTCTGTACCAATCTTCGGCGGGCCGGATTAAAAAGACCAACGGGCCGGATGTGGCCTGCGGGCCGTAGTTTGCCCACCCCTGCCCTAACCCTAACCCTATCCCTCCTAAACATAATGTTGCGCTGTGAATTCATTGGCGACATTCATTTTCTGCCTCGTCTTCATGGGGCCCAACCCTAACCCTAACCCTCATCCCAACCCTAACCCTAACACTAAACCTCGAATGCGATTCTTCCATGTATTTTACCTGGAAAGATAGAATAGCCTAACTGAGAAGGTCATACCCCTCCTAAGCACAATGTTGCACTGTGAATTCATTGGAGACATCGATTTTCTGCTTTGACTTCATGGAGACCTAACCCTAACCCTAACCCTAACCCTACCCCTACCCCTAACCCCTACCCTAACCCTAACCCTAATCCCAACCGTAACCCTAACCCTAACCCTATCCCTCCTAAGCATAATGTTGCACTGTGAATTCATTGGCGACATTCATTTTCTGCCTCGACTTCATGGGGACCTAACCCTAATCCTAACCTCAACCCCAAACGTAACCCTAACCCTAACCCTAACCCTAACCCGATCCCTCCTAAGCATAATGTTGCGCTGTGAATTCATTGGCGACATTCATTTTCTGCCTTGTCTTCATGGGGCCCAACCCTAACCCTAACCCTAATCCCAACCCTATCCCTAACACTAAACCTCGCATGCGATTCTTCCATGTATTTTACCTGGAAATATAGAATAGCCTGACTGAAAAGGTTATACCCCTCCTAAGCACAATGTTGCACTGTGAATTCATTGGAGACATCCATTTTCCGCCTCGACTTCATGGGGACCTAACCCTAACCCCAACCCCAAACGTAACCCTAACCCTAACCCTAACCCTATCCCTCCTAAGCATAATGTTGCACTGTGAATTCATTGGCATCGTTCATTTTCTGACTCGATTTCATGGGGACCTAACCCTAATCCTAACCCTAATACCAACCCTAACCCTAACACAAAACCTCGAATGCGATTCTTCCATGTATTTTACCTGGAAAGATAGAATAGCCTGACTGAAAAGGTCATACCCCTCCTAAGCACAATGTTGCACTGTGAATTCATTGGATATATCCATTTTCTGCTTTGACTTCATGGAGACCTAACCCTAACCCTACCCCTACCCCTACCCCTACCCCTAACCCCTACCCTAACCCTAATCCCAACCGTAACCCTAACCCTAACCCTATCCCTCCTAAGCATAATGTTGCACTGTGAATTCATTGGCGACATTCATTTTCTGCCTCGACTTCATGGGGACCTAACCCTAATCCTAACCTCAACCCCAAACGTAACCCTAACCCTAACCCTAACCCTATCCCTCCTAAGCATAATGTTGCACTGTGAATTCATTGGCGACATTCATTTTCTGCCTCGTCTTCATGGGGCCCAACCCTAACCCTAACACTAAACCTCGAATGCGATTCTTCCATGTATTTTACCTGGAAATATAGAATAGCCTGACTGAAAAGGTCATACCCCTCCTAAGCACAATGTTGCATTATGAATTCATTGGAGACATCGATTTTCTGCTTTGACTTCATAGAGACCTAACCCTAACCCTAACCCTAATCCCAACCCTAACCCTAACACTAAACCTCGAATACGATTCTTCTATGTATTTTACCTGGAAAGATAGAATAGTCCGACTGAAAAGGACATAGCCCTCCTAATCAAAATGTTGCACTGTGAATTCATTGCAGACATCCATTTTCCACTTCGACTTCATGGGGACCTAACCCTAACCCTAACGCTAACCCTATCCCTCCTAAGCATAATGTTGCGCTGTGTATTCATTGGCGACATTCATTTTCTTCCTCGACTTCATGGGGCCCAACCCCAACCATAACCCTAACCCTACCCCTAATCCCTACCCTAACCCTTACCGTAACCCTCCTAAGCATAATGTTGCGCTGTGAATTCATTGGCATCATTCATTTTCTGATTCGACTTCATGGGGACCTAACCCTAAACCCAACCCTAACCCTAACACTAAACCTCGAATGCGATTCTTCCATGTATTTTACCTGGAAAGATAGAATAGCCTGACTGAGAAGGTCATACCCCTCCTAAGCACAATGTTGCACTGTGAATTCATTGGAGACATCGATTTTCTGCTTTGACTTCATGGAGACCTAACCTTAACCCTACCCCTACCCTAACCCTACCCCTAACCCCTACCCTAACCCTAACCCTAATCCCAACTGTAACCCTAACCCTAACCCTATCCTAACCCTAATCCTAACCTCAACCCCAAACGTAACCCTAATCCTAACCTCAACCCCAAACGTAACCCTAACCCTAACCCTATCCCTCCTAAGCATAATGTTGCGCTGTGAATTCATTGGCGACATTCATTTTCTGCCTCGTCTTCATGGGGCCCACCCTAACCCTAACCCTCATCCCAACCCTAACCCTAACACTAAACCTCGAATGCGATTCTTCCATGTATTTTACCTGGAAATATAGAATAGTCTGACTGAGAAGGTCATACCCCTCCTAAGCACAATGTTGCATTGTGAATTCATTGGATACATCCATTTTCCGCTTCAACTTCATGGGGACCTAACTCTAACCCTAACCCTAATCCCAACCGTAACTCTAACACTAAACCTCTAATGCGATTCTTCCATGTATTTTACCTGGAAAGATAGAATAGCCTAACTGAGAAGGTCATACCCCTCCTAAGCACAATGTTGCACTGTGAATTCATTGGAGACATCGATTTTCTGCTTTGACTTCATGGAGACCTAACCCTAACCCTACCCCTAACCCCTACCCTAACCCTAACCCTAATCCCAACCGTAACCCTAACCCTAACCCTATCCCTCCTAAGCATAATGTTGCACTGTGAATTCATTGGCGACATTCATTTTCTGCCTCGACTTCATGGGGACCTAACCCTAATCCTAACCTCAACCCCAAACGTAACCCTAACCCTAACCCTAACCCTAACCCTATCCCTCCTAAGCATAATGTTGCGCTGTGAATTCATTGGCGACATTCATTTTCTGCCTTGTCTTCATGGGGCCCAACCCTAACCCTAACCCTAATCCCAACCCTAACCCTAACACTAAACCTCGCATGCGATTCTTCCATGTATTTTACCTGGAAATATAGAATAGCCTGACTGAAAAGGTCATACCCCTCCTAAGCACAATGTTGCACTGTGAATTCATTGGAGACATCCACTTTCCGCCTCGACTTCATGGGGACCTAACCCTAACCCCAACCCCAAACGTAACCCTAACCCTAACCCTAACCCTATCCCTCCTAAGCATAATGTTGCACTGTGAATTCATTGGCATCGTTCATTTTCTGCCTTGTCTTCATGGGGCCCAACCCTAACCCTAACCCTAATCCCAACCCTAACCCTAACACAAAACCTCGAATGCGATTCTTCCATGTATTTTACCTGGAAAGATAGAATAGCCTGACTGAAAAGGTCATACCCCTCCTAAGCACAATGTTGCACTGTGAATTCATTGGATATATCCAGTTTCTGCTTTGACTTCATGGAGACCTAACCCTAACCCTAACCCCTACCCTAACCCTAATCCCAACCGTAACCCTAACCCTATCCCTCCTAAGCATAATGTTGCACTGTGAATTCATTGGCGACATTCATTTTCTGCCTCGACTTCATGGGGACCTAACCCTAATCCTAACCTCAACCCCAAACGTAACCCTAACCCTAACCCTAACCCTATCCCTCCTAAGCATAATGTTGCGCTGTGAATTCATTGGCGACATTCATTTTCTGCCTCGTCTTCATGGGGCCCAACCCTAACCCTAACCCTAAACCTCGAATGCGATTCTTCCATGTATTTTACCTGGAAATATAGAATAGTCTGACTGAGAAGGTCATACCCCTCCTAAGCACAATGTTGCACTGTGAATTCATTGGAGACATCGATTTTCTGCTTTGACTTCATGGAGACCTAACCTTAACCCTACCCCTACCCCTACCCCTACCCCTAACCTAACCCTAACCCTAATCCCAACTGTAACCCTAACCCTAACCCTATCCTAACCCTAATCCTAACCTCAACCCCAAACGTAACCCTAACCCTAACCCTAACCCTAATCCTAACCTCAACCCCAAACGTAACCCTAACCCTAACCCTAACCCTATCCCTCCTAAGCATAATGTTGCGCTGTGAATTCATTGGCGACATTCATTTTCTGCCTCGTCTTCATGGGGCCCAACCCTAACCCTAACCTAACCCTCATTCCAACCCTAACCCTAACACTAAACCTCGAATGCGATTCTTCCATGTATTTTACCTGGAAATATAGAATAGTCTGACTGAGAAGGTCACACCCTCCTAAGCACAATGTTGCATTGTGAATTCATTGGATACATCCATTTTCCGCTTCAACTTCATGGGGACCTAACCTAACCCTAACCTAATCCCAACCGTAAACCTCGAATGCGATTCTTCCATGTATTTTACCTGGAAAGATAGAATAGCCTAACTGAGAAGGTCATACCCCTCCTAAGCACAATGTTGCACTGTGAATTCATTGGAGACATCGATTTTCTGCTTTGACTTCATGGAGACCTAACCCTAACCCTACCCCTACCCGTAACCCTACCCCTACCCCTAACCCCTACCCTAACCCTATCCCTCCTAAGCATAATGTTGCACTGTGAATTCATTGGCGACATTCATTTTCTGCCTCGACTTCATGGGGACCTAACCCTAATCCTAACCTCAACCCCGAACGTAACCCTAACCCTAACCCTAACCTTAACCCTAACCCTAACCCTATCCCTCCTAAGCATAATGTTGTGCTGTTAATTCATTGGCGACGTTCATTTTCCGCCTCGACTTCATGGGGACCTAACCCTAACCCTAATCCCAACCCTAACCCAAACACTAAACCTCGAATACGATTCTTCCATGTATTTTACCTGGAAAGATAGAATAGTCTGACTGAGAAGGTCATACCCCTCCTAAGTACAATGTTGCATTGTGAATTCATTGGATACATCCATTTTCCGCTTCAACTTCATGCGGACCTAACCCTAACCCTAACCCTAACTCTATCCCTCCTAAGCATAATGTTGCGCTGTGAATTCATTGGCGACATTCATTTTCTTCCTCGACTTCATGGGGCCCAACCCTAACCCTACCCCTACCCCTATCTCTACCCCTAACCCTACCCCTAACCCTACCCCTAACCCCTACCCTAACCCTAACCCTCCTAAGCATAATGTAGCGCTGTGAATTCATTGGCATCGTTCATTTTCTGATGCGACATCATGGGGACCTCACCCTAACCCTAATCCCAACCCTAACCCTAACACTAAACCTCGAATGCGATTCTTCCATGTATTTTACCTGGACAGATAGAATAGCCTGACTGAAAAGGTCATACCCCTCCTAAGTACAATGTCGCACTGTGAATTCATTGGATACATCCATTTTCCGCTTCGACTTCATGGGGACCTAACCCTAATCCTAACCTCAACCCCAAACGTAACCCTAACCCTAACCCTAACCCTATCCCTCCTAAGCATAATGTTGCGCTGTGAATTCATTGGCGACATTCATTTTCTGCCTCGTCTTCATGGGGCCCAACCCTAACCCTAACCCTAACCCTATTCCCAACCCTAACCCTAACACTAAACCTCGAATGCGATTCTTCCATGTATTTTACCTCAAAATATAGAATAGTCTGACTGAGAAGGTCATACCCCTCCTAAGCACAATGTTGCATTGTGAATTCATTGGATACATCCATTTTCCGCTTCAACTTCATGCGGACCTAACCCTAACCCTAACCCTAATCCCAACCGTAACCCTAACACTAAACCTCGAATGCGATTCTTCCATGTATCTTACCTGGAAAGATAGAATAGCCTAACTGAGAAGGTCATACCCCTCCTAAGCACAATGTTGCACTGTGAATTCATTGGAGACATCGATTTTCTGCTTTGACTTCATGGAGACCTAACCCTAACCCTACCCCTACCCCTACCCCTAACCCCTACCCTAACCCTAATCCCAACCGTAACCCTAACCCTAAGCCTGTCCCTCCTAAGCATAATGTTGCACTGTGAATTCATTGGCGACATTCATTTTCTGCCTCGACTTCATGGGGACCTAACCCTAATCCTAACCTCAACCCCAAATGTAACCCTAACCCTAACCCTAACCCTATCCCTCCTAAGCATAATGTTGCACTGTGAATTCATTGGCGACGTTCATCTTCCACCTCAACTTCATGGGGACCTAACCCTACCCTAACCCTAACCCTAATCCCAACCCTAACCCTAACCCTATCCCTCCTAAGCATAATGTTGTGCTGTTAATTCATTGGCGACATTCATTTTCCGCCTCTACTTCATGGGAACCTAACCCTAACCCTAACCCTAATCCCAACCCTAACCCTAACCCTAAACCTCGAATATGATTCTTCCATGTGTTTTACCTGGAAAGATAGAATAGTCTGACTGAAAAGGTCATAGGCCTCCTAAGCAAAATGTTGCACTGTGAATTCATTGCAGACATCCATTTTCCGCTTCGACTTCATGGGGATCTAACCGTAACCCTAACCCTAACCCTAACGCTAACCCTATCCCTCCTAAGCATAATGTTACGCTCTGAATTCATTGGCGACATTCATTTTCTTCCTCGACTTCATGGGGCCCAACCCTAACCATAACCATAACCCTAATCCTAACCCTAACCCCTACCCTAACCCTCCTAAGCATAATGTTGCGCTGTGAATTCATTGTAGACATCCATTTTCCGCTTAGACTTCATGGGGACCTAACCCTAACCCTAACCCTAATCCCAACCGTAACCCTAACACTAAACTTCGAATGCGATTCTTCCATGTATTTTACCAGGAAAGATAGAATAGTCTGACTGAAAAGGTCATACTCCTAAGCACAATGTTGCACTGTGAATTTCATTGGAGACATCCATTTTCAGCTTCGACTTCATGGGGACCTAACCCTAACCCTAACCCCAACCCCAAACCTAACTCTAACCCTAACCCTATCCCTCCTAAGCACAATGTTGCACTGTGAATTTATTGGAGACATCGATTTTCTGCTTTGACTTCATGGAGACCTAACCCTAACCCTACCCCTACCCGTACCCCTACCCCTAACCCTACCCCTAACCCCTACCCTAACCCTATCCCTCCTAAGCATAATGTTGCACTGTGAATTCATTGGTGACATTCATTTTCTGCCTCGACTTCATGAGGACCTAACCCTAATCCTAACCTCAACCCCGAACGTAACCCTAAGCCTAACCCTAACCCTAATCCTAACCCTAACCTTAACCCTAACCCTAACCCTATCCCTCCTAAGCATAATGTTGTGCTGTTAATTCATTGGCGACGTTCATTTTCTGCCTCGACTTCATGGGGACCTAACCCTAACCCTAATCTCAACCCTAACACTAACACTAAACCTCGACTACGATTCTTCCATGTATTTTACCTGGAAAGATAGAATAGTCTGACTGAGAAGGTCATACCCCTCCTAAGCACAATGTTGCACTGTGAATTCATTGGAGACATCGATTTTCTGCTTTGATTTCATGGAGACCTAACCAACCCTAACCCTACCCCTACCCCTACCCCTAACCCCTACCCTAACCCTAATCCCAACCGTAACCCTAACCCTAACCCTATCCCTCCTAAGCATAATGTTGCACTGTGAATTCATTGGCGACATTCATTTTCTGCCTCGACTACATGGAGACCTAACCCTAATCCTAACCTCAACCCCAAACGTAACCCTAACCCTAACCCTATCCCTCCTAAGCATAATGTTGCGCTGTGAATTCATTGGCGACATTCATTTTCTTCCTCGACTTCATGGGGCCCAACCCTAACCCTACCCCTACCCCTACCCCTAACCCCTACCCTAACCCTAACCCTCCTAAGCATAATGTAGCGCTGTGAATTCATTGGCATCGTTCATTTTCTGATGCGACATCATGGGGACCTCACCCTAACCCTAATCCCAACCCTAACCCTAACACTAAACCTCGAATGCGATTCTTCCATGTATTTTACCTGGACAGATAGAATAGCCTGACTGAAAAGGTCATACCCTTCCTAAGTACAATGTCGCACTGTGAATTCATTGGATACATCCATTTTCCGCTTCGACTTCATGGGGACCTAACCCTAATCCTAACCTCAACCCCAAACGTAACCCTAACCCTAACCCTAACCCTATCCCTCCTAAGCATAATGTTGCGCTGTGAATTCATTGGCGACATTCATTTTCTGCCTCGTCTTCATGGGGCCCAACCCTAACCCTAACCCTAACCCTCATCCCAACCCTAACCCTAACACTAAACCTCGAATGCGATTCTTCCATGTATTTTACCTGAAAATATAGAATAGTCTGACTGAGAAGGTCATACCCCTCCTAAGCACAATGTTGCATTGTGAATTCATTGGATACATCCATTTTCCGCTTCAACTTCATGCGGACCTAACCCTAACCCTAACCCTAATCCCAACCGTAACCCTAACACTAAACCTCGAATGCGATTCTTCCATGTATTTTACCTGGAAAGATAGAATAGCCTAACTGAGAAGGTCATACCCCTCCCAAGCACAATGTTGCACTGTGAATTCATTGGCGACATTCATTTTCTGTCTCGACTTCATGGGGACCTAACCCTAATCCTAACCTCAACCCCAAACGTAACCCTAACCCTAACCCTATCCCTCCTAAGCATAATGTTGCACTGTGAATTCATTGGCGACGTTCATCTTCCACCTCAACTTCATGGGGACCTAACCCTACCCTAACCCTAACCCTAATCCCAACCCTAACCCTAACCCTAACCCTAACCCTATCCCTCCTAAGCATAATGTTGTGCTGTTAATTCATTGGCGACATTCATTTTCAGCCTCTACTTCATGGGAACCTAACCCTAACCCTAACCCTAATCCCAACCCTAACCCTAACCCTAAACCTCGAATATGATTCTTCCATGTGTTTTACCTGGAAAGATAGAATAGTCTGACTGAAAAGGTCATAGGCCTCCTAAGCAAAATGTTGCACTGTGAATTCATTGCAGACATCCATTTTCCGCTTCGACTTCATGGGGATCTAACCGTAACCCTAACCCTAACCCTAACCCTATCCCTCCTAAGCATAATGTTGCACTCTGAATTCATTGGCGACATTCATTTTCTTCCTCGACTTCATGGGGCCCAACCCTAACCCTAACCATAACCCTAATCCTAACCCTAACCCCTACCCTAACCCTAACCCCCCTAAGCATAATGTTGCGCTGTGAATTCATTGTAGATATCCATTTTCCGCTTAGACTTCATGGGGACCTAACCCTAACCCTAACCCTAATCCCAACCGTAACCCTAACACTAAACTTCGAATGCGATTCTTCCATGTATTTTACCAGGAAAGATAGAATAGTCTGACTGAAAAGGTCATACTCCTAAGCACAATGTTGCACTGTGAATTTCATTGGAGACATCCATTTTCAGCTTCGACTTCATGGGGACCTAACCCTAACCCTAACCCCAACCCCAAACCTAACCCTAACCCTAACCCTAACCCTCCTAAGCACAATGTTGCACTGTGAATTCATTGGAGACATCCATTTTCCGCTTCGACTTCATGGGGACCTAACCCTAACCCTAACCCTAAACCTAACGCTAACCCTATCCCTCCTAAGCATAATGTTGCACTGTGAATTCATTGGTGACATTCATTTTCTGCCTCGACTTCATGAGGACCTAACCCTAATCCTAACCTCAACCCCGAACGTAACCCTAAGCCTAACCCTAACCCTAATCCTAACCCTAACCTTAACCCTAACCCTAACCCTATCCCTCCTAAGCATAATGTTGTGCTGTTAATTCATTGGCGACGTTCATTTTCCGCCTCGATTTCATGGGGACCTAACCCTAACCCTAACCCTAATCCCAACCCTAACCCTAACACTAAACCTCGAATACGATTCTTCCATGTATTTTACCTGGAAAGATAGAATAGTCTGACTGAGAAGGTCATACCCCTCCTAAGCACAATGTTGCACTGTGAATTCATTGGAGACATCGATTTTCTGCTTTGATTTCATGGAGACCTAGCAAACCCTAACCCTACCCCTACCCCTACCCCTAACCCCTACCCTAACCCTAATCCCAACCGTAACCCTAACCCTAACCCTATCCCTCCTAAGCATAATGTTGCACTGTGAATTCATTGGCGACATTCATTTTCTGCCTCGACTACATGGAGACCTAACCCTAATCCTAACCTCAACCTCAAACGTAACCCTACTCCTAACCCTAACCCTATCCCTCCTAAGCATAATGTTGCGCTGTGAATTCATTGGCGACATTCATTTTCTTCCTCGACTTCATGGGGCCCAACCCTAACCCTACCCCTACCCCTATCTCTACCCCTAACCCTACCCCTAACCCCTACCCTAACCCTAACCCTCCTAAGCATAATGTAGCGCTGTGAATTCATTGGCATCGTTCATTTTCTGATGCGACATCATGGGGACCTCACCCTAACCCTAATCCCAACCCTAACCCTAACACTAAACCTCGAATGCGATTCTTCCATGTATTTTACCTGGACAGATAGAATAGCCTGACTGAAAAGGTCATACCCCTCCTAAGTACAATGTCGCACTGTGAATTCATTGGATACATCCATTTTCCGCTTCGACTTCATGGGGACCTAACCCTAATCCTAACCTCAACCCCAAACGTAACCCTAACCCTAACCCTAACCCTATCCCTCCTAAGCATAATGTTGCGCTGTGAATTCATTGGAGACATTCATTTTCTGCCTCGTCTTCATGGGGCCCAACCCTAACCCTAACCCTAACCCTCATCCCAACCCTAACCCTAACACTAAACCTCGAATGCGATTCTTCCATGTATTTTACCTGGAAAGATAGAATAGCCTAACTGAGAAGGTCATACCCCTCCTAAGCACAATGTTGCACTGTGAATTCATTGGAGACATCGATTTTCTGCTTTGACTTCATGGAGACCTAACCCTAACCCTACCCCTACCCCTACCCCTACCCCTAACCCCTACCCTAACCCTAATCCCAACCGTAACCCTAACCCTAATCCTATCCCTCCTAAGCATAATGTTGCACTGTGAATTCATTGGCGACATTCATTTTCTGCCTCGACTTCATGGGGACCTAACCCTAATCCTAACCTCAACCCCAAACGTAACCCTAACCCTAACCCTATCCCTCCTAAGCATAATGTTGCACTGTGAATTCATTGGCGACGTTCATCTTCCACCTCAACTTCATGGGGACCTAACCCTACCCTAACCCTAACCCTAATCCCAACCCTAACCCTAACCCTAACCCTATCCCTCCTAAGCATAATGTTGTGCTGTTAATTCATTGGCGACGTTCATTTTCCGCCTCTACTTCATGGGAACCTAACCCTAACCCTAACCCTAATCCCAACCCTAACCCTAACCCTAAACCTCGAATATGATTCTTCCATGTATTTTACCTGGAAAGATAGAATAGTCTGACTGAAAAGGTCGTACCCTCCTAAGCACAATGTTGCATTGTGAATTCATTGATACATCC
>NW_028262999.1:35000-64689 GCF_049901735.1 Notechis scutatus | reverse complement strand
TCCCATTCTCAGAAGATTACAATTCTCCTGTGTTAGAGGTAAACTGGTTGTGGGAAAAGTCCTTTTCCATTGAGATGAATGTGCCAGGGACCGTGTTTGGCTTTCCAGCATTTCAGCCACCTTAACTGAGAAGGGGAAGAAAGTGAGAGGGCGAAGGAGCCTGAGGTGTATCCAGAGAAACACCTGGAGCCACACGGTCTCAGGTCCCAGGTGGCTGGGCAAGACCAAGTGATTCAGAGTTCAGGATGGGATTTAACGCTCGTCTGGGGAAGCCCTAAAATCTTGGAGACGGTGCGAGAGGTTCTCCACTTTTCTTGAGGCGAATTCATTCAGGTGGAGGAAGGGAGCTTTTGTTTCGATCCAGAGGGACCAATCGTTTCATGAAAGAGGCAGCCCTCAACTTACAACCATGAGAAGCTACAGCGGCACTGAACCAAGTGACTTATGACCCTTATGGCCATTGCAGCAACCTCCTGCCACTAAGAGATTGCAGGGGGGTGTTTGAGGTGTGGGCCCCGCAGGCTCACCCCATTGAATGTTGCACTACTCCGAAAGTTAAAGAGAAAAGATAAATAGATAATTGAAAAAGAACGGACAAAAGATACAAGTATAATGATTTAAATTGAGATTAAATAAATAAAATAGAATTAAGAGAGTGAAAAGAGAAGATATGAAATAGTATATAAGGTGAGCATGAATTTGATTTATGTCTGTACAAAAAGTTATAACCCGGGGTTAAGCCGCTTTCTAAAAAGAAGTTTTATGTTTTTATGTTATGTATTTTGTTTGCTTATGTTTGTTTATCGAGGATTAATGATGTTGGATAAGAGCATATGAAATAGTAATAATATGAAATATAGTAATATGAAATACATGAAAGTATAAGTTTAATGAATAAAATTGAACAGAAATAAAGGAAGAAACAGTGAGAAGTTGGAAAAGAGTAATGTACTTAAATGAGATGTTTTATTTGTTTTGTTAAGCAGTTTTTAGAAAAGATGTTTTATGTTCTTATGTTTTATGTTTTGTTTGTCTGTGTATTGTCTTTGAAAATTAATAAAATTTGTTATTAAAAAAAAAAAGAGTCTAAGTATTTCTTTCTTGAATTTTGAATGGAGTACCACCTGACATTATTCTGCATCTCACTCACCAACCCACCCGAAGAAAATATCCAGTTTCTTCAGAGGGGGTTGGAACATCATGTCTGTCAGCCTTCAAGATCTTCTGCTACTGCTTTACATCTTTTGGCTGCCATAAATAATGGGGGGAGGAGGGGGTAAGTCTGGGAAGAGAGCTGGAGGTGTTACATTCTTGTGTTGTGTAAATGAGGAGGGGGGGAGTATAAATTTCCTGCTTTTATGTTTCTATTTCTCGCTTAGCTTTCTTTTCTCTGCGCAGCTTCAAATCTTTATCAAAATATGCCAAGGTCAACGGACAGAGGCCTCATCACCACCTGAAGATGTCCACATGATCATATCCAGAACTTTTAATTGGAAGAATCTTTTGAACTTTGGGGGGTGGGAACAATTCCATCACTTTGTATATGTGATCTGCACACCTATTTTCTCAGATTCAGAATCTTACCTGATGCTACCATTTCATTTTTCAGTAAAAGAATTCTTTTCTCTAATCTATGGAGTCTAAGTATTTCTTTCTTGGATTTTGAATGGAGCACAGACTGACATTATTCTGAATCTCATCACCAGCCCACCTGGAGAAAATATCCAGTTTTCTTCCGAGGGGGTTTGATATCATGTCATCTCCAGCGAGTGACCAGGAGGATCTGGGAGCTGTGGGGGGGCAATCGTTGCTGATACCGGAGGTGCCAGCAGCTGAATTGCTAGCCGAACTTACTCTGGAAGAGGTTCCAGCTGAGAAGCCCAGATGGTCGTTGGTTGTTGGCTGGAGGGATCCCGAAGAGCCCCCCCCTCCTGGAATCACCATTTCCTGACAGTGTGGGAGAGAGGAGCCATGGCAAGAGAGGGAGAAGAGAGAATTGTTACTGGATCAAGCCAGGCAGCTCCTCAATGAAGCTTTCGGACAGCCCCACGTCACTCCAAGGTATGAAGGGGAAGGGGGAGCAAGTTCAGCCAGAGGCAGCCAAGCTGCCCCCACCCCCATAATTCAGCCTGCGCTGGCGCAGCAGCCAGCTGCAACCTCGGGGCCCCAGCGGTAGGTGTGGTCCCTAGAAGACGCTGAGTCCTCAAGCTGCCTCTGTTAGAAGTGAAATTTGGGGGAATCCCAAAGACTAGGGTTTCTTCCTAGCACAAGTTTGGAGCTATATGGAAGAATACAGGAAAGAGTTCACCTCAGAAGCAGCCAAAGTTAGATGTGTTACCAGGGCCTTGGAGGGAATAGCTGCAGAGTGGAGGGTGACTTTGTATAATGATAACTCCACCCAACTGCTGAACTATAACGTATTCATGACTGCGCTGCGGGCAAGATTTGAGGACCCACTAGCGGAGTGAAAGGCCAGGATCAGGATGAAAACCATAAATCAAGGAAGGAGGTCAGTGGCCGACTACACCCAAGAGTTTAGACAGCTGGCGTGCCATATCCGAGGCTGGTCCCAGGGAGCCCTGATAGAAGCCTACAAAGATGGTCTAAATGAAGACGTATACCTGAGATGCATTTCCAGAAGGGACCCCAATGATTTGCAGATGTGGCACTTGCTGGCAGAAGAAGTGGAAATAGATTTGACCCGAAGCAGATGCAGGGGAGGCTCTGGATGGAGCAAGCCGTCCCCCCCCATGCTTCCAAGAGGCCCCTAAGCCTCCGAAGGGAGGAGTGATGGCAAGACCCAAATCCACTGCCTGTTTTCAATGTGGGAAGGAGGGCCACCAGATTGCAGACTGCAGGGTCAAGCTGGACCCAAAGGGGGTGCCAAAAGGAGGGAGGAAACCTGAAAGCCCCCCAGCGAAGCCTCGCGAAACCATGCTAAAGACGGGGGAGATTGTAGAGGTTGCCCCTCCGGGAGGAGAGGAGCTGGGACCTCCAACCTCCCCTGAAGAGAGTGAATCTGACTCGGAAGACGACTTCCTGGTAAGTCCAAACAAGGGCCCCATGACCATTCCAGTAAAATTGAGGGTACCCACTTCAGGGGCCGAAGGGGAGATGCTAGCCTTGCTGGACTCTGGGTGCACAAGGTGTGTAATCAACATGAGAGTAGTTGAGGAAATGGGCATCCGACTGAAAACTTTAGAAACGCCCATAGCCTTTTGCCAATTGGATGGATCAGTGGTGGGAGGTTGCCCTGCACGTTTCATAACAGAACCCCTAGATATGACCATGGGGGGGCATAAAGAGACTCTGTGTTTTATTGTGGCCCCTGTGATGGAGCAACCGTTAATTCTGGGATTGCCCTGGCTTCGGAAGTGGAACCCCCATGTGAACTGGAGGAAGGGGTCATTGCACATATGCACAAATCAGCGACTGGAAAGCGAGGTGCGATCCCAGCAGAAGCTTCCGAATCAGGTTGAGCTAGCCTCCACAGGTACCGAGGACTTGGAGGGGGAGGAAAAAATTCCGAAAGAATATTGGGACTTAAAGGAAGTGTTCAGTGAAAAGGCTTCAGATGAGCTTCCCCCTCATCGGTCAACAGATTGTAGTATTGAAATTTTGCCTGTATATTTATGAAAGAAAGTGGGATGTTTTTATGTTTTGTCTGTTTTGTTTGTTTTTAAAAATCAATAAAATTGTTTTCAAAAAAAAAAAATTGCCTGGGGTGACACTCCCGAAACCGAAGCTATTTTCGATGACACCACGGGAATTGGAAGAGCTGAGATCGTTTATCAATAAAAATTTGAAACGTGGTTTCATCCAACCCGCTAGACCTCGGGTAGCAGCCCCAGTGCTGTTCTGTGAAAAGAAAGATGGCTCCAAACGTTTGGTAGTGGACTATAGAAACCTGAACGCAATTTCCATGGAAAACGTGTACCCCCTCCCCCTGATGAAGGACATGCTAGCCCACCTGGCTAAAGGGAAAATTTTCACAAAGTTGGACTTGAGGGAAGCGTACTACCAAATTTGAATTAAAGAAGGAGATGAGTGGAAAACCGCTTTTAACTGCCCAATGGGTTGTTTCCAGTTCAACGTTCTCCCATTTGGTCTACAAGGGGCTCCAGCCATATTCATGCAGATGATCAATCAGGTGTTACATGAACATTTATACAAGGGGTTTTTGGTTTACCTTGATGACATCCTTATCTACATGGAAACTTGGGATGAACATGTGAAACTGGTGCGTTCAGTGCTACAGAAACTGCGAGCCGCTAAATTGTATGCTAAATTGTCCAAATGTGAATTCCATCATGAGAAAATCGACTATTTGGGGTATCGCATTTCACACGAGGGCATTGAAATGGATCCAGGGAAGGTGCGGGCTGTGTTGGAGTGGCCCCACCATGCACCCGAAAACAACTTCAAAGCTTCTTGGGATTTGCCAACTTTTACCGGCAATTCATCCCGTCTTTTGCTAAGATAGCAATGCCTATCACCAATCTCTTAAAAACTAAGGGGGAGGCGAAACCAAAGCCTAGCAAACTGCTGGAGTGGTCCATGGAATGCCAAGCCGCCTTTGAAAAGCTGAAACAACTGTTCGCTGCAGAACCAGTGCATCCAGACATGGATACCCCTTTCGTAATCCAAGCCAATGCAAGTGATGTGGCCGTTGGAGCGGTATTACTTCAAATCAATGAGAAAGGAACTTTACAACCCTGTGCCTACACCTCCCGCAAACTGACTGAAACTGAAAGGAGGTGGGCCATCTGGGAGAAGGAAGCGTTTGCAGTTCGCTGGGCCCTATTGACGTGGAGACATTTCTTGGAAGGAGCAAAACACCCGTTTGAGGTATGGACTGACCATAAGAATTTGGAGGCCTTAAAAACGCCTCACAAATTGTCTCCTAAACAAGTTAGGTGGGCCCAGTATTTTAAGTGGTTCAACTTTTCACTGAAGTACATCCCGGGGGGAAGAAATTTTATGGCAGATGCTTTGTCTAGACTGCCTCAATATAACAGTGTCCGTCAGGAAGTGATACGACCGATTGTTTCAACCAAACAATTAGCCGCCCCGGTGGTTACTCGAGCCCAGAAGAAGAAACAAGAGGTGGATTTATCGAATGATTTGACGGTGCAATTGAAGGAGGCCCTAAAATTGGATGAATGGTTCCTGACTCATTCAAATAACTGTACAATTAGAGATGGGTTGGCCTGGATGGGGGAAAAGTTGTATGTACCAGAAACCTTGAGGAGCCAAATATTGCAACAGGCCTATGACTCTAAAGCGGCTGGTCACTTTGAATTCGTGAAGACCTTACACCTTGTTAAGCGACAATTCTGGTGGCCTTCATTGAAAAAGGACATTGAGACTTATGTAGCTAGCTGCTCAGTTTGCGCATCAGCAAAAAGGCCTCCTGGTAAGCCAGCAGGTCTGTTACAAAATGTGGCCAGGCCAACAGCTCCGTGGAAGGAAATCTCTATGGACTTTATAGGATAGTTACCCGAGAGCACTGGACACACGGTTATTTGGGTAGTAACTGATTTGTTCTCCAAACAAGCGCATTTCATACCTTGCTCTAAGATTCCCTCGGCAAAATCGTTGGCTAAACTATTCATACTACATATCTATAGACTGCATGGCGTTCCTGAATGTATAATTTCTGACCGAGGGGTTCAATTCACCTCAAACTTTTGGCAGGTTCATCTCAACGGAAAAGGACTTTTCCTGCAACCAGTTTACCTCTAATACAGAAGAATTGTAGATCTTCTGAGAATGGGATGAAAAGAGAGAGTCTGCTTTGCAAGAGTGGAACCTCCCACTCCAACGTTGTCCTCTGTAGCCTGGTGACTTGTCTTGGGAACGGGGTAGACTCCTCTGGCTGCCATTTTGAGAGGTTGCCCACAGCAGATCCCCTCCCCCAGATTCAAATGGGCCCCTAGCCTCAAAAGGTTGCCTCAATCGGGGTCTCCCTTTCCTCGCCTTCCTTCTGATGTGCGACTCACATGGAGCTTTGCTTTTTCTGTCTCCCAAGTCCAAAGAGCTAATGAGCCCAGTGAAGAAGTCCCTGAAGCATCTGGATGAGCCAGAAAAAAAGCCATTAGAGAGGAAGAGCAGCTGGAGCAAAGTCGGAGTTGCCTGCTCAAGGTAGGAGACCACATGGCTGAATGTTTGAAAATCCACCCTGAACAGGAAGTTCTTGAAGAATGGAGACAGTGATTTGCCTGCCCACCAATTCTGTAATCTCCCTCTCTCCCTCTCTCTCTCCCTCCCTCCCTCTCTCTTGTCCAGATGTTGCAGTCAGATTTGCGAGTCAGGAGTCTTTTTGAGTTTGGAGGTCTAGGGGAAGAAGAGGCAGAACCTGGGGATGGAGTTAAAAGAGAAATCGCCTAGAATCTCTACATAGCCACAAGCAAACAGTCCAACTCCCCTTGAATACCTGCTGCAATGCCTCAAATGAGATGCCGTCTCCAATTGTTGAATTCCCCTTTGTAATGAAATATGTTGTTAAATATGAGTGTTAAAAACAAAATCCACATTTTAGTCCAAACCCCTAGAAAACCACAATACCGGCATTTGCAGTAGTCAAGAAAAGTGGCAGACTGGTTATGCCATGCTTGCATCAAACTCTGCAGGCTTTATTTTGGGAGTCTTCATCAACTCTGCCATTGCTGTGTTAAGAGCCAGGCCTTGGGTTGTAGAAGAGAGGAGGAGAAATCCTATCTTTAGGAGAGGGAAGACTGTCAATGCTCAGGTTGGGGATCAAAGCCGTGGAGTTTCCTGGACAATCCTTGATGGGATTGGAATTCTCGGTGAATCTCCAGCTCCTTTTGCTGGACTTGGCCCTTTATTAACCAATCAGAATAGAGCTGGAAGGGGCCTTGGAGGTCTTCTAGTCCAACCCCCTGCTAAAGCAGGAGACCCTATACTGGGGGTGGGATTCTACCAGTTCAGACCAGTTCTATAGAACCGGTTGTTATGATTCTGCACAGTTCGGAGAGCCGGCAAATCGTGCCCCTGGCTGGCCCCGCCCCTCTCCACCCGCCCCTCCCAGTCAGTCTTTATTGCGCTTTCCCGACATCACTGACTGCGTCCTTCCCCACCCAGTCACTCCTGAAGGAATCTTTTCAGGTTCTTTTTCCCTTCCCGATGATCAGCTGTGCTGGGATCTCCCTCGCTGTCTTACTGCTTTGCCCAGGACGCTTCCCTGAGGCCCAGGAGGCAAAAGGGGGTGTGGGATGTGTATGTATGCTGCGCGCCCCGCCCTGTGCTCCGTTTTGTGCCTTCTTGGGCCCCAGGGAAGACTTCTGGGAGCAAAAACGCCCCCAGGAGGCTTCCCTGAGGTCCAGGAGGCCCAAAAACAAGGGTGGGTGCTGCAAAAAAGAAGAAACCACACCCACCCAGCCACACCCACAGAACTGGCTGTTAAAACAATTGAATCCCACCCCTACCCTATACCATGTCAGACAAGTGGCTGTCCAATCCCCATTGATGGACTTACACCCTCTTCTTCTTCTTCAAGTTGCCTGCTGAATGCAACTGTGGGGGTCCCTGGGGTGCCAAAAGGGGCTCGCCTAGCAAACGTTGATGATGAAGACATTTTGGGCCACAAATGAGGAGGTGGGCGGTAGAAAGCCTGAAAGCTTTCACTTTTCTTTCTGTTTGTTTGTTTTCATCCCTTCCTCTAGAAGAGGCCCTCCAATATTCTCCAGTCATCTCTCTCCTCCCCAGCTCTGGTTAATAAGACCCAAATCATTGTTACTGTTGGCCTTTTGAATTTTCTGACGGTGTTTTCAGAAGAAGAAGGAAGAGGCAATGAGTGGCAAGCGGCTTTGTCCAGAAACTCCTGGGCCCAGTCGAGATATTCTGATATCCTGTCCTATGGCCCTTTGCTCAAAAGCTGCAGATCACCCTTCCCAGATGCATGGACATCCACAAGAGAACCACCCACAGCCAAAGAGAAGGCATTGAAGCCAAGCAGGTGAGCCGTTATCAGGCCCGGCCCAGCTTGGACCTTCAGGAAAGAAAGACTCATCTCCATTTGCAGTCGAGTTGCATCTAGTAAAAGGTATGCTTTCACTAAAGTCAAGTGGTCACAGCGAAAGCAAAGCTAGATCTGAGGATTCCTGCATAAACTAGATCTTCCTTTTTCCCTGGTCATCTACAATCATGTCCACTGAAGGCCAATCATGCAGATAAGGAAGAAAAGTATTTATTTAAAAATATTTTAGGGAGGAAGCAGGGGAATCCCATCTCTTTGCTCACTCACGCCAGACCAACGCAACACTCTTGTATCATAACAAGCAAACATCTGCATCCAGTGGCTACACCATTACGTCTCCTTGCTGAATGGGTGTTGCCCACCATGAAACTGGGATGAAAAGGGCAGAGTTGGACCATGAAAATTAAGCAAATGAACTTGGATTGTTCTTGGTATAAACAAGTGATGGATTTTTCCAAGAAGTTCTAGCTTTGTGGTCTTTGGAGCCCACCAAGGAATAAGGCGGAAAGACAAGAGGCAGCTGATAGAAAAAAAGCAAAAGGGCCTAGAATGGCAAAATGACCACGTGTGAGATTTACTATGTGTTAAACTTACTGCACATTCCAAAAAGATAAAATATGAGTGGACCGATGATCAGATTGATGTCCATGCTTGAAGCATAGAAAAACAAGGCTTTGTGTATATCTGGATGTCCTTCGGGTGTTGTGATGGTCAGATAGGGCTCACAGTTTAGGAGCAGACTGAGCTCACTTTCAAAGGTTCCCCTAAAAATTGCGTATTGTCAATATACACAGCAAACACATCCTCACAATATGTCCCCTTCCCAAGAATGGGGACAGACCCACCATGGTGCACTCAAAATAGAAAGGGATCAGGATATGTTTTAGGATGGGAGACTTCTCCTGTGGCCCCTGGACCTAAACCCAAGACAATGTTTCAGAGATTCCTTAGCTCAGGTGTTGTACAAAGAAAAACAGGGGCAGTCGGGCCTAAAGAAGGTGCATCCTGTAAAATGGTGTTTCCAGAACCTTCCATCTCCGCCTTCATTCCTCAAATGAAACAATGGCATTGTTTATGGAGCCTACCCATCTTCTGGGAAATGCACAGCCTAATTTTTTTGCATGAATTGCCGGTCAATTTGAGTGAGCTTCCTGACAATAATTGATTTAGAACTTGTTGGTTGTATCGGCCAAGATTCGGGAGGCTTTGAGTTCTAATCCTCCCTCAGGCAGGAAAACTTCCTGGGGGACTTTGAGCGGATCACCAGGAGACTTTTGAATTCCAGTCCCGCCTTAACTCTTATTGAATTTGGGGTGGGAAATTTGGAAACATTTTCTCAGATTAATGTGAGATACTAAAATTGGAGATTCCTAGAGTGTGAGATGGCCGAGTGTCCAATGTTGTGGGTAGTGATGGAGGAAAGTGAAATTGTGGGATAATCGCTGTGGTGGGGATCATTTTTTTTACTACTGGTTCTGTGGGCATGGCTTTGTGGGCGTGGCTTTGTGGGCGTGGCAGTGGAAAGTTACTTCAAAAGCCCATTCCTTCCTCTCCCGACTAACCTGCTTTCCAGCTCCGTTCTCCTGTGCAGGGCAACCAATCCAGCCGATCAGCTGGGACTCAGTGGGAGGCAGAGAAGAGATGGGGGCGAGGCCAGTCAGAGGCAGTATTTGCCAGTTTTCCGAACCACTCAAAATTTCCACTACCGGTTCTCCACAACTGGTCAAAACCTACTGAATTCCACCTCTGGATAAACCCCTCTTCCATGTGGCACAAAGCCACAAGTCTCGGCCTTCTTCTACTGCTTGTGCAAGAACCAGAGGGATTTGTGTGAATCTTAGACTGACCTTCTTCTGATCCAACAGAGCTTTTCTTATCTCCTTAAAATGGAATTTGCAAAGGGATCCTATTCGCAGTTAGGAGCCTTTATGAGACATAAAAATTGATTCCCAATTGATCAGCAATCTCTGTGGTTGGAGAGCAGAGCAGCTTCCATGGGTGCCTCTTCCTAGAAACCTAGAAGTCCCCCCCACTTATTCAGCCCCTTCTTGGACCTGGATGAACATTATGCAGCATTGGAGGTTTGTGACCTGGTCAATGATGCGGCTGCCTTGAGACAGGATCCCTGCAACCTCCTCCTGGGAAGAGTCCCAAGGTCCCCTTTCTCTGGACATCTTCTCCAGCCCTTCACAGATGAGACAGGCTTGGAGGAGGAGCAGAGAAATGCTTTAGGTACAAATTGTAGAGTGGAAAATTAAAGAGCCTGAAAACAGCTATTTTATTTCTCTGGTTGATGAAAGAAAAAAATATACAGTGGAAATTTCTTTACACACTTCATTTTTTATTTCCTTTTTTTTTTTTTTTTTTGCTGTGAAGTACATACAATCCCAAACTGAAATCCCAGACAGCTGTTCTGCTGAATTCTTTCTGCAAAGGAGGTTTTATCAGGAAATCAAGAAAGACTCATATAAGAGGGATGAAGATTTCCCTCCTCAGCTGGGAGCCAGTCAAGCATGGCATTTCACATCATTCTGGCATTTTTAGGGAGAGGATCAGGCAACCAGGCTGGTGTTTGGTTCCCACAGCTTCCTCCTGACCTCTTTTCCTACACATTCTCTCACCACCCACCCACCCATGTTTAGCTGCTGTCAGTGGGAACAAGTGCGTCAATCGTTTTTATAAGGTATCATGTTCAGTAGCTGTTGCTGAACAGCTGAATTCCTCTGAATTTTACAGCGGTCTCTTTAGCAATATTTATTGAAAGGGAGAATTCCAGTCGTTCAACAATTCCCCATTTTGAAACATATAGATATCATTTTCTTTGACTCCTGCATACTATCAAAATGGAAATCAAATAAAAGAAACATTAACAATTCTTCCACTATCATAATGATGTTATATCTCATGTTTTTACATTTGTTCTGGCTGTGAGATGCTCCTTTGTGTTCAGCTCTGGCCTCAGAAGGATAATGTAGCACTTGGGGATGAAGATGCAGCCCAGCAGACCAGCACTGGAGGCCAGGATGGAGAAGACCTGCACAGCCACCATGTGTTTCCCTTTGGTGCTCAGGTAGGTGGGCACAAAAGTCACCCAGACACTGCAGAAGACCAGCATGCTGAAGGTGATCAACTTGGCTTCGTTGAAGGCCCCAGGCAGATTCCTGGCCAGGAAAGCCACCGTGAAGCAGACGGCAGCCAGGAAGCCCATGTAGCTGAGGGTGACGTAGAACATGACAACGGCCCCTTGGTTGCATTGCAGGATGATCTCTCCAGGCTGGGAGAGGAGGTCAGAGTCAGGGAAGGGGGGAGAAACTCCCAGCCAGATGGAGCAGATGATAACTTGGACACCAGAAGAAGACAGGATGATGGAGTTGGCCAAGCTCTTCCCCAACCATTTCTTTGCTCGGTTTCCTGGTTTTGTGGCCAGGAAAGCCAGCACCACCATGATGGTTTTGGCCAAGAGAGAAGAAACGGCAACTGAGAAGATGATGCTGAAAACCGTTTGTTGGAGAAGGCAGGTGGCTTTCCTTGGTTGACCAATGAAGAGAGAAGGAGACAAGAAGCAAAGCAGGAGGGAGACCAGGAGGATGTAGGAGAGGTCCCGGTTGTTGGCTTTGACAAGGGGAGTTTCTCGGTATTTAATGAAGACGATTAAAACAAGGCCTGTGGTTAGGAACAAGAATAGGGCAAAAGAGACCAGGATGATGCCCAGAAGTTCTTCATAAGACAGGAAGGTTATAACTTTGGGGATACATTGGACTCTTTTTTTATTTGGGAATTTATCATCCGGACATTTGGTGCATTTTTCTGTATCTGAGAAAAAAAACAACAACCCCATATTTCTTTGTCCTTTGCATTTCAAGATATATTGTACATTCTTTGGGAACAAGTGATTATCAGGAGCATTTTCCGGGATGGATTTTTAATATCTCCAGAGACAAAAATAAGTTTATCACTTTTAAAAAATATAGCTACAGTATATTTTTGATAGGCTATGAAATTGAGGGAAGCTTTGGACTTGAAAGATTTCCTTTGTAATGTTCAGAATATTGATAGGAACCTCCATTACTAAAGGAAAATAATGAATCAATTAATCTTTCTAGAGAAACTTACGTGCAAGATGGCAATTCTTGTCATACTTGCCTCAGAGGAGCTGGCAGATCAAGTGACTGTTGCAAATAATTTGGAATGGCCATTGGAGCAGTGGTGATACGGGTGCAGACACATACAGGCATAACTATCCATGCCACCACATTGTGTATCTCGTACATCAGCAACACCTTTTCAGTGTTCCTCAAAGGGAACCCATGTAGACTGCATTGCAATCCTCCTTTCAGGAGGTGGACCTAAAACCATTCCTCGTGTTTCAAGGAACTCAGGTGTTCCTAGAGAAGTAAATGTGGAAGGAAGGACACATCCAAGCTAAAAAGAAGAAATATTTTCTCTGGCAGTAGTAAAGCTTGCCCAATCTGCCACAGCCACCTCTCTCTATCCAGCCCTTCCTTCACAGTCTTTTTGCTCTTCTGTTTAGATAAGAAATGGGGCATTTTGGAAATAAACCAGAAACCAATTCAGCTTCAAAGTGTTTTTAATTCACACTTTCATGACAATGCTCTGGATGGATCCAGTTCCACCAGGCCTCCCATTTTCCTCTGGTGTCACCCACCTTTCTGAGTGGAGAAGGTCCCCTCCGGACAAGGAACACAGTCGTAGCAGCAAACTGGCTCTCCTTCTCGAGCCCTCTTGACAAATCCAGGATGACAACTTTCCACACATTCAGATTGAGGAAAGGACTGAGCAGAAAAAAATAAGATTGCCAAAGGAAATGTGTTAGGACTCTCGTCCATGGAAAATGGAGGTAAAAATGGATATTAGACAAGATATTAGATATTAGCCTCTGGTCTTCACTTAAGTAAATACAAAATCTCTCACTATTTACAAATGGTTGGAGATATAACTTCTGGAAGATTCTTCCTTTAGTTCCTCTCTTTTGCTTTTGGCATCTCACATTGCCAAAAAAAAAAGGACTTTATTAAATAGAAAAGTCTGGAGAGATGGAACCAGTGGTGGGATTCTACTGGTTCTGTCCAGTTCTATAGAACCAGTTGTTATGATTCTGCGCAGTTCGGAGAACCGGCAAATTGCACCACTGACTGGCCCCGCCCCTCTCTGCCTGCCCCTCCCCTCCGCTCCCAGTCAGTCCTTATCGTGCATGCGCGGCATCGCCTGCAGCCTGCTTTTGCCCACTCGCCAGGCCAGCCATTGCTGCATGCCTTCCGCTGTGGCCCTGCCTGATCTCCCTGGGTGAGTGAGGCTCTGCAAGCTCTGGGCCCAGTCACCTACCTGCCACTGCCGGTCACCTTTACCCCCCCACCCCACTTGCCTTTTGCTGCCACCACCCGCCGCCCTCACCCCCAGCAGGTAAGGCCCAGTATCTGCGGTGAATCCAGGCGGGGGCGAGATGCAGACTGGTGGGGACCCAAGCTACATTTCGCTGTACTGGAAGACATGTGGAGAGGCTCGTGTTCTCCTACTGCTGGGAGAGCAAGAGAGTCTTTCCTGGCACAGCTCCGGGCGGCAGAGAGAAACAGGATTCAAGCGGCTGCTTCTCTGCCCCCAGAGCCACCCATTTCCCTATTGGAGAGGAAGTTGCAAACTTTTCGCTGTGCCGGGAAAGACTCTCTTGCTTTCCCAGCAGCAGGAGAACATGAGCCTCTCCACTGTCCTCCGGTGGAAATTTAGCTGGGATTCACGCAGGTGCTGGGCCTTACCTGCTGGGGAGTTAGGGGTCCAGGTGGCAGCAGCAAAGGCAAGTGGGGTGGGGGTAAAGGTGACCGGCAGCCCGGTTGCACCCATGTCGGCAACAGGTGTCGTCTTCAAGTTGAGGGAGAATTTGGGGAAAGAGATGGAGAGTCCTGCAGTGGCTGGCACAGGAGCGCCATTGAGAAGCGGGAAGTGGCCTTCTGGTGGTCCAACCTGGTGTTCAGGCTGGAGGCGAGCCACAGGAAGTCAGAGCACTGAGGGAAAGGGGAACTGCCAGGGGAGCTGCCCTCTCCTGCGAATTGGGACCATTTGGGGTAGTCCTAGGAATTGGGTGAGTCGAGCCGCAGCTCCTTGCCTTCTTAGCTCAGGGAATGGCCTTTTTCTGCAGGAGGAGGACTGCGGATGGGGGAGGTCTACCTGAGTGACTCCTCCGGTCTTCACCAGATTATTTGGACACACAAGCGAGCGCAGCTAAAGGCACTGCTGTTGCATGTCAGCTCAGGCCTCAATCCATGGCTCCGTAAAGCCAACACCAAAGAAGTGGGAGATCAGGTGAACCTGTGGTGCAATGCTCGCTCGGATCTCGGCCGCTCCAGGTCATCCGACCTCAAAGCCCCTCAGGAGCCGCCGTTCCCAGGTTTCTACTTGCCTGTGCTTGGTCGCCACCTCTTCACCTTGCTGAAGCGGCTGGCCCTGCCCCTCACCCTCACCTGCCTGGCCTAAGAAGTGAGGGTGAGGTGGGGGATAGTGAAGCGGGTCCCTATCTTCCGACTCTCTCTCCCTCTCTGTGTGTGTGTCTCCCTGAAAGCCACGGCATGGCCAAGCCAGCAAGCTCTCCTTGGCGCTCTTCGTTACTTCTTTCATTTCTTTTTTTGGAATCCAGACTGGCTGAACAATTGCCAGATCGCGGTGGAAGCATCCCTTCGGGCACCCTCCTCCCCTCCTCCTCCCTCTCCTCCTCCTCCTCCCCTCCTCTCATAACCGGCCATTGTGGCAGGGCTGGGAGGGTGCATGCGCACGGGGAGATGCTCCTCAAGCAAATGCCAAAGCACAGCAAAACCAAGTAGGGGCGGGTGGATGCTCACTTGAGGAGCGAGCATCTCCCCACACAACTGCACCCTCCTGATCCATCCACAGCTGCCGGGTGCAAGAGGAGGAGGAAGTGGAGGATGAGGAGGGTCGCCCGAATGGGCGCTTCCACCGCAGTCTGGCAATCATTGTTTAGCCAGTCTGGATTCGAAAAAGAAGAAATGAAAGAAGTAGCGAAGAGCGCCAAGGAGAGCTTGCTGGCTTGGCCATGCCGCGGCTTTCAGGGAGACACACACACACACACTTAGTGGGGGAGAGAGAGGGGAAGATAGGGACCCGGCCACTTCGCTCTCCCCCACCGTCACCCTTACCTTCTCGCACTGCTCCATTTTGTGAACCACCTATGGTTTAGTATCTCCTTCAAACTGGTGAGAAACCCACAAGGGCTGGGGAATGTGTCACTAAGAGCTTCAGGTTTGTTTGCTCCTTGTGCCCAAACTAGCAAAGAAAAAAGGGAATTCTGTTGACCAGGGCCTGAATTCAGATGAATTTGAATCATGATTGGGTGGAGGTCCTTTTGGTCCCATTGGGAGAGAAGCTTCGTCCTGCTTGGGGAAAAGTGTCCCCTGAAAGGGCCGGTTCATAGTTGGGGAGGTTCTTAAAGAGACCCGACCTGGTCAGACTTATCCATGCCTCTCTTTTACACACACACACACACACACACACACACACACACAAAGGGGGGGAGGAGGGGAAGACAGGGAAAGAGGCAGAATGAGAGAGAGATACAGAGAGATACAGAGAGGGGGAAAGAGAGAAAAAGAGAGGGAAAGAGTGAAATAGAGGGAATGAGAGAAGAGGAAGAGAGAGACAAGAAAGGAAAGAGAAAGAAATAAAAGAGAGAAAGGAAGCAAAAGGAGGAAAATGGATAGACAAAGAAAGGGAGAGATGGAAGGATGGGACAAAGAAAGAAAAAGAAAGAAAGAGATGGAGGGAGGAGAAAGTGAATGAGATATATGGATGGATAGATAAATACATGGAAGGAGGGAGGGAGAGAGAGAGAAAAAGGAGAGGAAGGAAGGACACAAACCCTGGCTTCAGAAGACTCTTTGAAGCAGCACAGCAATCTAGGGCTGGGCTGCAAGGGATCTCGGAGGTCATCTAGTCCAACCCCTGCTCCAGCAGGAGATCCTTACAGAATCAAAGAATAGCAGGATCAGAAGGCTGTGTGCGTGTGTGTGTTTGTGTGTTTGTGTTTATGGTTGTCAAAACTCCAAAACCAGGTCAAGGAGCTCTGGGGAGATCAGTCATAAATTAGAACACTTGCTAAGCAACTGGCCATTAAGCGAGGACCACTTGTATTTGGTTTGCCAGTCACATGGCCACCTGGCCATGCCCACCTGGTCACGTGACCATCAAGCCACGCCCACAAATTAGCAACGCCCACAGAACCGGTTGTTACAAAATTTGAATCCCACCCCTGGATGGAACTGAGAAAAGATTTCAGCATTATGTGATAACCAGCCAGTTCCTTCTCATGACCCCATTAACACGCATTTCTCCCCTCTTCTCACCCCCTTAATTTTAAGGTGTGATATCAGAACAATCTTGATAATTTCAGGTGAACTGAAAGCCTTGGAGCTGCTTCCTAGGAGCAGAAGGCCCATTGCTCCATCCCAGGGAGGGTGAAAGGGAGGCATGGAGAGCTCTGGACAGGTCCGGCCTCCTTAAGAGCCTCCCAGATTATGGAGCTGCCCCTTCAGGGGACACTTTTCCCCAAGCAGGACAAGAGGAAGCTTCTTTCCCACAATGGGGCCAAAAGGATCTTTGTCCACTCACGATTCAATCCCATCCGATACAGTCCAAGCCTGGATTCAGGCCCCGGTCAGCAGAATTGCCGCCTTGGTTGCTCTTCTGGACACAAGGAGCAAACAACCAGAAGCTACTAGGGACACATTCCCCAGCCCTTGTGGGATTCTCACCCGTTTGATGGAGACCCTTAATTGTACGTGGTCCACAAAATGGAACAATATGGAAGCCTCCCAAGCAGCCTAAGGGAAAAAATCCGGTTTCTACTGCCCAGATTCAATTCTCGGTGAAGGTCAACCACCTTTGGGGAATAGCATCAGCCCTCTTGAAATGGGACCTCAGGCTTTTTGAAAAATGGAGAGAAGACACCAAACTTTCTCTTACCTTGTTGAGCAACTTTAGCCATGAAAGAACATCTTTGTCGATATAAAGTCTCTGTCTTTCAAAATACGCCAGATTCTCTTCCCTGGGATCATCCCTGGGAAGAACGAACAAGCCCCAAATGCTCAGATCTGCTGCTACCTCTCCATTTGGGTCCATGTAGAGTTTACGGTCCGAAATATTGACAAACTCATTCTTCTCCAGGAAAGGATGGAACTAGAATGGGAACATGCAGCAATTTTAAAAGCAGAAAACTTTGTTTCTTATCCCAGACGCTTTTTCAATATTTAATCTTTCTTCTGTAGTTGTCTAATTTACAGACATGCTTCATTAGGAAAATGGGTGTTACCACTATCTTACAAGTGAAGGGAAAAAGTTCACAAAAATTTGTCGATCATATTTTGACAATATAGATTTTGACAAAATATAGTTGAACAACAGAAAAAAGGAGATTTATGAACTCCCTGAAAGCAACAGGCTGGTTATCAGTGTTATGAACTAAAGTAAATGCATTTAATAAAGCTTGACAACCTTACTAGAAAAGCAGGCTCGTAATCCTGCACTTCTGATTGGCCCATAAATAGCGAACTAGGATTGGTCTCTTCTAGGCAATCTGATTGGCTAATAGCGGGTCGTCTCCCATTGGGCACAGTTTAAACGCTCCAACGCAAGTCATTGGTTAATGGGAAAGCAGCCAGCTCTATAAAAGAGCTGCTGCTGCCCTAGGGTTTTGCTCTGTTCCTGGTTGTTAATAAAGAGTTGAAGTTCACCGTTCACTGCCTTGTCTCCGTTCCTTGCGCCCATGCCCAGAATATAACACTGGCGATGAAGGTGGGATGCGGAGACATCAGAGGTGACTGAACACTTACAGAGCACCAAACAGAGCACGTGGCTGAAGGCGCATCTACAACGGCAACATGACCAGCGGCGCCATACCACCTGCTCCATTTGACCCGGCACACGAAGACTGGGACTCGTATATGGACCGGTTCCAGATGTTCCTGGAGACCAACAATTTAAAGGACACAACGACTGGCAAGAAGCGAGCAGTGTTTCTGACCCATTGCGGGCCTGCCATTTTTAAGATGGCAAAAGCACTTGCAAAACCGGCTGAGGTGAAATCAATGGATTGGGACACCCTCGCGCCCATTCTACGGGCCCACTATGCACCCGCAGTGCCAAGGCTTGTCCGAAGACACGAGTTTTACCAGAGGGACCAACGGAAAGGCGAGAGCGTTGCAGACTTCATCGCTGACCTCCGGAACCTGGGTGGCCTCTGTGGGTTTTCAAACCTCGAAGAAGCCATGTGAGACCGCATAGTTCTGGGATTAGATGACTACACGGCGCAGAGCAAGATCATGGCCAAAGGAGACATCGATCTTGCAGATGCCATCACAGACGCTACTGCAGCAGAAGCAACCAGGAAGTCGGCCGCTCGAATGCGCCTCACCAACGCACTGCTCCGTCAACTCGCCAATGATGCCTTGTCCAGAGAGGCACTCAACAACGGCACACCATGAGGACCTCGAATCCCCATCAGATAGTGAAGAGGAGGAGGTCAACCGGCTCCAGTCCGAACGCGACCAACGTGACCAACGGAACCAAAGACTCCCGCGCCAATGCACTGGTTGCGGGGCAAACCACCCGTGATCAGATTGCAAATTCCTCAACGCGCTCTGCCGTTCCTGTGGAAAGAGAGGCCACATTGCAAAGGTCTGTAGAAGCAAGCGAGGATCCAGTCCAATCTGGAGGGAGAATAACTACCGCCAGACCACAGGAAATCTTCCTGTGAGTTGGGATCGCCTGAACCACCAATGGAACAACCACTCCTACAGAAATAAAACACCTGCCACTTCAACGAGACGAGAAGAGGCACACCAAACCATTACCCTCGGCCACGCTTCATCCTTAGATGCAAGAAAGATCCAAATGAGGGTCGCCATCGAGAACCAACCTTGCATGATGGAAGTCGACTTGGGGTCGTCTCTCTCGATGGTTTCCTGGAAGACCCTCAAACAGCTAATCCCTGCCATCCCTCGTCAGGACCTCAGCGCCCAAAAAATCATACTCAAAGATTACCAGGGAAAAAGAATCCCAGTCGTCGGCTCCAGCCAAGTCCAAGTATCATTCAAAAATCATACCGCATCACTACCGCTGACCGTTGTCGATTGTGACCGGCCTAGTTTGTTAGGCCTACAATGGTTCGCCCCACTCGGGATCGAAGTAGCCGGCATTCACCAAGCCGGAAGCGACGACTGGGAAGAGGCCCTCGTCCAGGAATTCCAAGATGTTTTTACAGAGAAGCTAGGCAAGTACAAGGGGACCTCGATATCGTTTAACCTCAGCCCTGAAGTAGCCCCCATTTGCCTTAAGCCTCATCGGGTGCCATTCGCACTCAAACCAAAGATCGATGAGCAGCTCGATAAATTAATAGCCCAGGGTGTTTTAGAACCAATTGACCACGCCCGTTGGGAGACCCCAATAGTAACACCTATCAAACCGGATGGATCATTAAGAATTTGTGGGGATTACCGGGCCACCCTGAACCATGCACTTCAACAGAGCGCTTACCCGGTGGTTCAACACCTTCTCCACTCCCTGGGCGGCGGGAAAATATTTGCAAAATTGGATTTAGAGCAGGCGTATCAACAGTTACCTGTAGAAGCAAAAACCGCGGAAGCACAAACTATTGTTACGCACAGAGGTGCCTTTAAGTGCAATAGACTCCAATTCGGAGTGAGCGTAGCCCCGGGGATTTTCCAAAGTCTGATGGAGAGACTTTTACAAGGCATCAAAGGGGTTGTGCCGTATTTTGATGACATTTTAATTGCTGCCCCTAATAAAGAAGTATTAGAAAAGCGTCTCAGAATGGTTCTCCAAAAATTCAAAGACGCCAGCCTGAAGGTTAAAAAAAATAAATGTCAACTGTGTACCGAGAGGGTGGAATTCCTTGGATACCTTCTCGATAGACAAGGAATCCACCCCACTGATAACAAGCTAAAAGCAATCAAAAATGCCCCAAGGCCTAAGAATAAGACAGACCTCCAAGCCTTCCTGGGACTCATTAACTTTTACAACATCTTCTTGCCCCAGAAGGCAACCGTAGCTGAGCCCCTACATAGACTTCTCGACAAAAGAGCTACCTGGGTCTGGGGACACCGAGAAGAACACGCATTCCGACAAGTGAAAGACTTATTAACCTCCAACGCTGTATTAATGCAGTATAACGAGACTTTGCCTTTAACCATTACATGCGACGCATCACCGTTTGGAGTAGGAGCCATTTTAAGTCATGTGTTACCAAATGGAAATGAGGCACCTATTGCGTTTTTTTCAAGGACATTATCAAGGGCTGAAAGGAACTATAGCCAACTCGATAAAGAGGCTCTTGCTGTTGTATCGGCTGTAAAGGGTTTTCATGAATATGTGTATGGCCGAACATTTACTATAATTACGGATCACAAGCCATTGCTTGGTATTATAGCGGGAGATAAGCCAACCCCCTATATATTGTCGCCAAGAATGACTCGCTGGTCAGAGTTCCTAGCTGCATACAATTATCTACTGCAACATCTCCCGGGGAAAGCCAATCCCCACGCTGACGCTTTAAGCCGTTCCCCACTTCTGGAAGCCGTCGACGACCCAGCTCCAACCCTCATGACACTCCAAATTGAAACGCTGCACTCGCCGCTAACAGCGAGAGACATCGCCACCAAGACGAAACGGGATCCTGTCCTGGCACGAGTTCTCAGCTGGGTCGAACGAGGGTGGCCAGTCAACAAACCCCACGACAACTTCGCGCCGTTCAAAAACCGGCAGACAGAACTTTTTTCTCAGAAGGGCTGCATTCTATGGGGAGACAGAGTCATCGTCCCAGAGAGGCTACGACAGGCAGTTTTAAAAGTATTGCATGAGGGACATCCAGGCATTGTGCGCATGAAGGTGCTCGCATGGAGCTATGCATGGTGGCCGGGCATTGATAAGCAGATCGAAGCCTGGGTAACTACTTGTCGAATGTGCCAAGAAATCAGCAGTGCCCCACCAAGAGCGACGCCAACCGAGTGGGAAACCCCTCGGGGTCTGTGGTCCCGCATCCACATTGATTTTGCGGGACCCACCAAAGGACACACTTTTCTCCTAACAGTGGATGCCTATTCCAACTGGCTCGAAATCCACAAAATGAAGACTACTACAACTGACTCCGTCATTAACAAACTAAATAAACTATTCGCAACGCATGGGTTACCAGACGTTTTAGTTTCTGATAACGGGCCCAGTTCACTGCCCTCGCATTTGAACAGTACCTAGCGGACCGGGGCATCCGCCATGCGCTAACCTCGCTGGCGCACCCTGCGGTCAACAGAAGGGCTGAGCGAATGGTCCAATTCATCAAAAAGACTCTTCACAAGATGGATTATGGGGACACTGACGACAAGCTGAACAGAATACTTTTACTCCAACACATCACCCCACACAGCGTCACGAATAAGACTCCAGCCGAACTGTTGATGGGACGGAAACTTCGCTCCTACCTCGACCGCCTACACCCTTCCTACTCGCCAGAGAAACCTTTTGTATCTAGCGGAAAGTGCCGCGAGTTCAAGGTAGGCGACTTGGTGTTTGCTAAAAACTTTTCCGGCGAACCGTTGTGGGTCCCAGCAACCATAACCCAACCCACCGGCCCCAGATCCTACTGCCTACAAACTACTGACGGAAAAGTATGGAAACGCCATATAGATCAGCTTCGATCCAGATTGCAACCCATTTCCCACGACTCCCCTGATTCTCAAACTGGGGGGGGGATATCGAGGGGGCCGAAAACGAAACAGCTGATGACGTAATCAGGGAAAATCAGCAGCCAACCCAACTACTCGAGAGAAACGCGCCGACTGAAGAAGAATCAGGAAGGGGGTTTGCATCGCCGCGGAGAAATACCACGATGGAGGCAAGCCCACGGAACCCAGAAACAATCCCAAGAAACCCGGATGACAACAATGGCGAAAACGGGAATAACAGCGCCGAGCCTTCCCTCGGAGAAACGGAAGCGTTCGTGCCAGACATCTCAGAAAGAAAGACTAGATTATTGGTATTGGAAGGACATGACCTATTGTTGGGTTGGCATGCTTTTTTGTGGTATAAAGGAACTAAATCGCAGGGCTATTTTAGAAGGCACTATATACGGGAATCGTTATGGTTGAATTGGGAGAAAATTAAGAAACAATGTTATTTGAAAATACCAGTTTGGTTATCAACTATCGAAGCTTTTTCTTATCCTATAACATATAAGAAGGAACAAACAGTTAGATATGGGGAAATATTGGATGAAAAGGGTGAACTTAAAACAATGCAAAATCTAGAAGAACAAGGTATAAAGATGAATTGGTTTTCATATGCGCAAATACACTCAAGGTATCTTAAAGATTCTAAAACAGAAGGATTTTATGATAAATTGACTGATTTAGATAGGATTTTGACAGGTTCTGATGAAAAGGTGATTAAAAAACTATATAGTCTTTTGTTGGAAATTAAACTAGAGGAAGAACAAGTCAAAGAAACAATGATTGCTTGAGGGAAAAACTTTGGATATGGGATTGATTTGGAGAAATGGCAAAAATTGTGGTCTCAAAATTATAAAATGACAATGTCAGTAGCATATAAAGAAAACTTGTATAAGATGTTTTACAGGTGGCATTTCCCCCCGACAAGAATAGCAAGAATGTTCAAGAACAAATCTGAAAAAGGCTGGAACTGTCATCGGACTCCTGGCTCATATTACCACATGTGGTGGACTTGTGAGGACGCAAAAAAATATTGGACTAAAATTCGCATGTGGTGGGAAAAAATGACAAAGGAACATATAGATTTGAAACCAGAGATTTTTTTATTGGGAATCTTACCTGATACATTTAATAAAAATTTAAAGTACCTGATTGTAAATGTATTAATAGCGGCTAGGATTGTATTTGCCAAAAATTGGAAAAGTGAGAAAATACCATTAGAGGAAGAAATTATTAAGAAAATATTGAACTGTGCTGAAATGAGTAGATTGACATTTGAAATTAGAGAGCAAGAAGATAAACAATTTTATGAAATTTGGGATCTTTTTTACCAATGGTTGGATAATGTAATATAATAATAGAATACTTAGAAACTTAGGAAATAATGAATATATATATTTATTTTTTCTCTTTTTTTTTCTTGGCTTTGATAACATTTTTAGAATATTTCACTACGATAGACTTGGTATGATTTTATGATTCGTAATAAGATAAGCTAAATAAATTATAGTTATCTCGTTTAAGTATGAATTACTAAAATCAGTTAAATGATTGTTTAATAACAATATTAGGATATACAATTGTTGATTGATAATATGAGTTACTATGTAATATAACTACTATGATGGTTATGAAATAGATGCACAAAAAGGAGTGATAAACCAACCGATGCACTGTCTGTAAATATATGAAGAATAATGATGCTTTTATGTCATGTCTTATGTTGTTTGTGTTTTTGTTTGTTGTTAAAATCAATAAAAAAAAAACCTTTTAAAAAAAAGAAAGCGTTCCACCGGAACCGGACCGCAGATAGAAACCGGTGGAACAGCGCAAATCGAACAGGCAGGTGAAACGACCTGCGTATCTACGTGAATACGTCACCACACCCCTCAAAGGAAACCTAGGGGGGAGGGGTGTTATGAACTAAAGTAAATGCATTTAATAAAGCTTGACAACCTTACTAGAAAAGCAGGCTCGTAATCCTGCACTTCTGATTGGCCCGTAAATAGCGAACTATGATTGGTCTCTTCTAGGCAATCTGATTGGCTAATAGCAAGTCGTCTCCCATTGGGCACATTTTAAACGCTACAACGAAAGTCATTGGTTAATGGGACAGCAGCCAGCTCTATAAAAGAGCTGCTGCTGCCCTAGGGTTTTGCTCTGTTCCTGATTGTTAATAAAGAGTTGAAGTTCACCGTTCACTGCCTCGTCTCCGTTCCTTTCGCCCATGCCCAGAATATAACAATCAGAAACACGGATTTGTCAAGAAGAAAATTGTCAGGGTGATCCTCTCCCAGGAAGCCCAGACAGGAAACCTGAGCTAGGCCCACTTCGCTGTAATGCTGCACTGACAGGATTTGGGGAGCCAGGAAGTACAAATCTCCCACCGACCCTTTTTTTATGCAGCTGTAGGTGTCCTCCTCCTCTTATCTGCTTCTTCCCCAGGCAGAATCTCTCCTCCACCCCCCAAAAGTCATTCCCTCCTATCACAGCCCTTTCTAAATGGGTCGTGGGAAAGGGGGGGGTATAACTTATGTGCTCTGTACAAGTCATCCTCACATATTATTTCATTTCCTAAATACATTATGGAAATACTGCTGATATAACTCAATCTCAGGAAAGAGTAATAAACAATTTTGTGATGTGATCAGAAACCCAGTTAAGTGAGGGGTGGATGGTATGATAATTAAGTGGATAAAAACTGATTTTAAAATGGTACTCAAATAATCTTTAGTTTTTTTTAATTTTTGTCATGAAAGTGGGAAGATACAACATTTTGTCGTTAAGTCATCAATTTTTCTATGTTGTCATTAATATAATAGGGTTGATAAATCGCTATTATACAAGATTTATAACAATTCTCAGGCAAATATACTTTTATGTTATTTAAACATTACCAACTTTCCAGAAAAATATTTATGATTTCCTCCTAGAAACAACTGTATGACTAAAAAGCAATAGAAAACTATCTGGGTTTTAGGATTTGATAAATTATAGTATCTCATGTAAGAACATTAATGATGCACTGGATGAAGGATTGTGCCAAGCTTGATAAGTATGTAAGGGACCCAGTTTGGTCTACTGGTTAAGCCCCCGAAGTAGAAAGCAAGAGGAAGTGAGTTCAAGTCCCACCTTGGTCATGAAGCAGGCTGGGGGATTTGGGGCCAGTCTCTCAGCCCAACTCAACTCACAGGGTTGTTGTTGTGGAGAAAATGAACACACAACTACTCATTGGTACTCAGCCCCCGTGGCTTCTGCAGGGAAGGGCTTTTAAGGATGGGGGATGAGTTAGTGCACTCAGTGAACTCAAACAAGGTCTCAAAGATCTGGAAATCCAACAAGATGGGGCTGCTCTTCCCAAGAATGTTTATTTGAGCAGCCTTTAGAGCAACGAGATATTTATATCGAATAACCCTGCCAAGAGTCCAAAGGGAATTAACCTCCGAGAGCTGCAACGGAGTTCCCAGAGCAGTTTCAGGGGGCCGATACAAAGAAAGAGAGCCTGAGCTGAGACTGGGGCCCTGAGGACAAGGGGCCACTCGAACTGCAGCTCATGCAGAGGTGGTATTCAACTAGTTCTCACTGGCTCGGACGAACCGGTGGTCACCCCTGGTTGGCCACACCCCTGAACCGGGTCGCCCGGTTGTCCCAGTCGCTCTCCTAGCTTTCCCTACCACGTGGTGGCTGTGGTGCAGATGTCCCAGGGCTATTGCACATGCACACTGTGTGTGCAGCCGTGCGTGTGCTACTGATGCAGTGCGCACGTGGAGCAGCCCTGGGACATCTGCCTGCCTGCCCGCCCTCCCAGATTACGTTTTCTTACTTCTCCCAGCGGATGCGCCTCTTCCAGTCCAGCCCGGCCCGGCCAGCCAGCAGGTGGGTGCACAGTTGTCCTGGGGCTGCTCGCCCCCCCTTGTCGCGATATGCCTGCAGGAGCCCCTCAGGCCAGCTGAGCTGGGAGCCGCCATTCCCAGGCTTCTACACTCCCGTGCTTGGTCGACGCCTCTTCACCTTGCCTGAAGCAGCTGGCCCTGCCCCTCACCCTCCCCTCCCTCGCCTGGCCTGAGAAGGGAGGGGCGACAGTGGGGGATAGCGAAGAGGCTGGGTCCCTATCTTCCCCCCTCTCTCCCTCACTCTCTGTGTCTGTGTGTGTGTGAGAGAGACAGAGAGAGAGAGAGAGAGAGAGAGAGAGGGAGAATGGAGAAAGTGAATGAGATATATGGATGGATAGATAAATACATGGAAGGAGGGGGGAGAGAGAAAAAAGGAGAGGAAGGAAGCACACAAACCCTGGCTTCAGAAGACTCTTTGAAGCAGCACAGCAATCTGGGGCTGGCATGCAACGAATCTCGGAGGTCATCTAGTCCAACCCCCTGCTGCAGCAGGAGATCCTTACAGAATCAAAGAATGGCAGGGTTAGAAAGCTCTGTGTGTGTGTTTGTGTGTTTGTGTTTATGGTTGTCAAAACTCCAAAAACAGGTCAAGGAGCTCTGGGGAGATCAGTCATAAATTAGAACACTTGCTAAGCAACTGGCCATTAAGCGAGGACCAATTGTATTTGGTTTGCCAGTCACATGGCCCCCTGGCCAAGCCCACTCAGTCACATGGCCACCAAGCCACGCCCATCTGGTCACGTGACCACCAAGCCACGCCTACAAATTCAAGCCGTGCCTACAGAACCAGTAGTAAAAAATTTTGAATCCCACCAGTGAGTTCACAGCCTGCTATGCGGCATCTCCTATCAGGACTCAGGGATTCACTTTGTGACGCCTCTCCTAATATCCAGAAAATACGGAACTCTTTTACGTGCAACTGCAGTTATCAGATCAGTAGGAAGAAGTTTCTCTGAATGGGGCCAAATTCTGTTCTGCTGTAATGCAAAATTATGTATTTATTTATTTAGGACATTTATATTGCCACATATTCGCACATGACTCAGCATTAGGCAGAGTCTAACTGCCCATTGACTGTGGTTTATTTTTATTTTTCTCCATTATTATTATTATTAATTGTAATGCTGGTCTCTGACTGTACTAAAAGTGGACTGGATAAAGGAGGAAGCTGTGTTGGAGACATTTGCCATCTTGAGTTATGTGTAAATAAATACATGTTTAAGAAAACAATCTCAAAATCGTACTTGACTGCAACCTGAAACTGAGTCTTGAGAGAAGACAAGGAGGAGATTATGAGAGCAGCTTCTCCAACTTACAAAATCTCTCAGTTGGACAAGGGAGGATTCAACACTCTTCCAAGGACTGAAAGAGGTGTTGGGAGTAGTTAAAACCCTTCCCTCTCCTAGGAAAATGAAATATTTTAGGATATACTAAAAAGGGAGAATATATTTCCCCTAAAAAGAAAAGTAGAAACTCAGAGAGGCTGAAACTCCGCCCCCTCCCACCTTTGCTAATGGACCATTACTCTGGCCTAGGCCAGTCTATTTTACATAACAAAGATCTACTCCAGGTAAAGCTATATAGGAATTGCCCAAAGCCATCACCATCATCCAGCCAGGCTCAACCAAGCCTGGGACTCAGGACAGCCTACAGAGTTGCCCCTGCATGGCCCCATGGGAGCCTGACAACCGATCAGAATACAGAGCTCATTAATCCCAACAGAGGGCATCAAACAATTGCACTCTCAGCATCTCAGCCCTTCTTTCCTCAACCAAGGCATGTGCTCCTGTCCACCATTAAACCATCTTCCAAGCAGTCACCATGTTTCCAGCGTCTTTCTTCCCCACTTGGAACTGAACCCAGAAGGAGATTTCTTCCAACAGAGGCTAGACAGAAACTTCAGATCTGCTCCCTGTTATTCCGGAGCGTCAGACAGGAGCAATTAGATGTTGCAAATCTCTTGACCTTTTGCAGAACAAGAAGGTTGAGATGTTCCCCTCCTTCTCCTTTGGGTTCCTTCTCCAAAAGGATCTCAGATTAATGGATCCCTATCGGGACCCCCCCATACCTGCCACGGCTGCAGCCTCAGAGCCCCCAACCTCTTTTCTCCCTCCTTCCTTCCCCTCCTCGATATGGAGGAAAAAGCGGCATTCATGGCCTGGGCCAGAGTCTTCATGATACTGTAGCGATAACGGTCATTTATGATCCGTTTCCTGTTTCTTTTCTCCTGGGTCTCCAGTGGGGCTTTCTGGGTGCATCTTCTCCGGCCTTTGACAGAAAAGACGTGCTTGGAAAGGGAACAGCGAAAATAATGATCTTGAAACGGATCTTCCACAAAGAAATGGGGTTCAAAGGCAGCATCTGTTGGCCTATTTTTTATCAGATAACCAAAACTCGAAATACTATGGACGTATTTGAGAAGTCTGTCCTTCGTTATTGGATACAGTGCAAAGTTTGTGAGGATCCAGACTTTCCCTTCAATGGATCCTGGCAAATGCATAAGTGCTTTATGGAAAGGAAAAATTCTGTTCCAGATGGAATCATATTCTATGAAGTGGACAAAGACATTGATTTGTCTCCACTTAGAGAGGGCCTTCCTGAGGGGTGCTATTCGTCCAGTTGTTGTGAATCGTTCTGATATAACCACACAAATTCCATTCCTGACAAGCATCGGAGGGAAAGTCCTCATGAAATTATCTCCCTTTTCTGTGTCTGAAGCAAAGAGGCCAATCAGGGTCCATCTGAAATGGAGGAGCAGCTGGACAATTGCTGGGTATTGGAATCCTTCTTTGGGGAGCATCTGGTGGAAAAAAGGGAATCTCCTTTTATCATTCAGAGCCTCTGAAGGAATTCCAAGAGTGATCTGAAAAAGTAATGAAGAATCCTGTGTTATAATGTGGTCCAGATCAACTCCAAAATATTACTTATTGACAAACCCAATTTTGTTTTGATGAATATATAAGAATAGTTTGTTCCTTAGTCACGGTTTAAAATATTTAAGACAGAATATTAACAAGATAGTATATAAAAATGGAACGCAAAATCATATTAAACAAAAAAAAAAAAAAAAAACACAATGAAAAATGCAATGTAAATATTCTGTGTCACCCATACAATTCCAACAATTAGATTCAAATTAGCAGATGTTAGATAAAATGTCTGGATCTAAGATATAGGGCTGTATTATATGCTATTTTTGAATACTAAAACCTCTTTCTCAGCTTCTATATCCCCAATTCTTTGTGAAGCATTTTTTCAGCTTCTTCTCTAGATGTACAAGAGCACAACTGCTAACAGAAATTGACAGTTGCACAATCCAATAAGTGTTTAATTGAAATTTTGTCTGTTTTGGGACTATGTCTGTTTCATCACTTTAATTTTAACCCAATAATTATATACCCTGAATTTATACAAAGCAGAAATTGTGTAAATTAACAATTATTTATGAGGGCAGGAGCTGAACTCCTTTTATCCATCCCAAAGATACTCTTCTTGGTCTGAATATTTTTTATACATAGACAGGACTATTGCCAACTTGATTCCAATTGGATAAGGCAGATATTATTGATATGTGAAAATGAACATGCTAATGGAGGACCTCAAAACCTGGATAGTTTTTCAATAGTAGAATATTCAGTAAAATATCCTCTAGGGACCTTATGGCTCTTCAGGCATTTAATGGTCAATTTGAAGATGAACATAATAGACTAAAACATCATTGATATGTTCCCTAATATTCTGAAAAGCTGCTCTTGAATTCTATGAAGATATTGGATCTGTTGTTCATCCCCACCACCCCACTCACCTTACCAGATAGAGAAAAACACACAAACCTGTGGGGCTTTGTAGGTGCCTACAAACATTGACATCTGGATGGAGATGTCCCTTCCTGCTGCATCAATCAGAGCCAGGATGTTGTCCTTCCTCCCACAGCCATAGTTGGGGACATTGGATTCTCCAGTGGAGAGCATGTCCAGCAAGGCATCTGAAGTGAGGAAGGTGCTCATATAGTTGTCATGGATGTTGTAACCAAGTGT